>NW_004524986.1:486017-497075 GCF_000260255.1 Octodon degus | reverse complement strand
CAAGATAAAGCAAGACCTATGTTACAAGAAATGTAACTTTTGTATCTGATAAGGGCAGTCAAGTCCCCTCAGAATTTCACCTGAAACTCTGTACCTCAGTCTGTAGATCCTTTGTCAGTGTCAGCCATGTCGATGAGTCATGGCCATTGCTGTACCAATTTGCTCTCTATGAAAACCTGAGAGAATGTTTCTTCTCCATGTGACTCTCCTTAGGCACACTCTACATCATTGATCACTTTCCTCTGTGGCCACATAATCTCCTTATGATCAGTATCTTTTAAAAGGCAGAAACAGACAACCTTAGACCAATTTTTGGTTCTGAAAAATTTGAGACTAGGTGGGCCAGAAGCAGGTCATAGTGGGTTATGGACTCTTGCAAGGAAATAAAGAACATAGGAGAGCCAGATTCTTGATGATTTTATGGAAAAGAAGTCTCCTTCCAAACAATAACGACCCTCCATTTTGTCCTCCCTTCTTACAATCCAAAGATGTAAAGTTGAATAGTGAGTACAGCATGAAATTGTTTTTTCTGTTAAATTTGGAACATTTTATAACTTTTTTATGAGTACACTTAAAAAGTATTCATAGTTCTTATAAATTACATATTATACAACACTTTTTAATATGAAAAAGCTAATTTTGGGTGCTTTGGGAGTTCAGAACATATTATGATTATTTTCATTATTTCTTATGGGAAAAATAGTCTTGACTTACAATCAACTTAAGTCACAATTAACATTTGTGAATGAATTGAATTTTTAAATGCAGGCTCCACTATAAAAGACAAATTATGAGAAATATGGTGATAGATCATTTGCAAAGGGTCAGAGGGGACAAAGAGATGCCAGGAATGGGATGATAAAGAACCGTACACTGAGCACCCTAAAATGTTGTTGAAATATATTAAAAGGAGTAAATAAATAGAAAGACATAGGTTCTTGAATCTGAAAATTTAACATGGCAAATTTCCTACATTAATCTAAAAATTAAATAAAACCCCTACCGAAAATTCAACATTTTTTTCCAATAAATAATAAGCTGGTCCTAAAATTCCATGAGAATGCAAGGGACTGAAAACAACTAGAACAAGAGGAAATTGGAAGTTCTAAACTTGGTCATTTCTAAACAAACCACTAAACTACAGTAATCAAGAAAGTGTAACATTCACAAAAGATGAAGGAGTGTTGGTAGATTTTAATTAGAATGAGAAATGTTGGTATTTTTTCAAATGGCATTAAGACAACTGGAAAACCACATGGAAATGAATAAATATATATACCTTGCTTTGTTCTCAACTTTTAGAAAAATGGTGGAGTGGTGAGCATCAGAGAAAAGTCCCTTCTGAATTTGGTATCCAAATAATGGAATATAGCACTATGAGGAAAAGAAGTAGGAAAGTGGAGGCATGGGTCCCAGGAAGGATCTAAAGTGAGAACTGAGGCCCAGGGAAGAAATGAAAGAGGAACTTCAGTGAGGAAGCAGAAGGCAGGCAACACCAACTCCTTAAGCCTGGACACACTTCACGAGAGGGGTGGGCTGAAACTGCAGATGTGGGTAACTGCTGGTGATCCCAGAGAGCTCCACAGAGAAGACATAAGCAAAGCAATATGGTGGATGCAGTGGACTGCCACGGCTGGTGGGGTATCTGGAACAGACATCCTCCAAGAGAAGGCAGATGCTCCATATCATTGTGGAGAGGGACTGAGCTCAGGAGCTTTGAGTGGCTTTTGGTGCCACTTAGAGATTCCCAACTGAGTCCGAACCCACAGGGGACGTGGAAACTGCTGCAGGCTGGGCAGGTCTGGTTTGAGTATAGCAGCCTGAGGCCAGCTGGAACCTCAGTAGGAAAAGGAATGCAGGCTCACTGAGATCGTCCTCTACCAAGCTTTTAAACTGCTGCTGTTTGGATTGACACGGATCTGGACTCTGCTCACTCTGTCTGCTAGTAACAGAAGAGACATAGCCTGTAGTGGACTTTTTTTCTTTTATTTTTTTTCTTTATTTTCTTTATTTGATTTTGTTGGTCTCTTACTTTTGTTTTATTTTTCCTCACTGTTTCTTGTAGTTCTTATAGGAGTACAAACATGATTTTTCCCCATAATTTTATTGATAAACACATAGCAATGAGACAGTTTCAAATCAAATTGCTAGGACAGCTTCAATAATTAACACATTGAATACATTCTTCCTAGTGGTTAATTTCTGTACAAGATGCGGACATGATATCCTATTTAAAAACACCATTAGAACAAATCACCCTATTCATTAAGAGAATGCAACTATATATCTATCCTAAGCACTTTGAATACACAGATACAAAATGGACATACATCTGTATACAGTTTTTTGTTAAGTTCCGTTATTTGAATATTATAGGTGTGTAAACTCAGCAAAATATTCCAAAAGAGTCCAGTAGCTGATAATAGTATTCAGTCTTCCGCTTGACTAGCAATGTCAGAAATTGTTAACCTGAGGCCCCTACAGCTCAATATAGCAGCATGGCTTTATTTCCTATATTTCATTCTCATACTTTTCTGCTGGATGGTTAAGACCAAAGTAAAGCAGGACCTATGCAGCAAGAGTTGTAGCTTTTGGGTCTGATGAGGTAAGTGAAATCCCCTCAGGATTTATCCTGAGATCCTCTACCTCAGATTGTAGAACCTATGTCAGTGTCAGCCATGAGAATGTGTCATGGCAATTGCTTGGCCAATGTGCTCTCTGTGAAAGCCTGAGAGAATGTTTTCTCTCCACGTGACTCTTTCCTTAGGCACACTCTACATCATCAATCACTTTCCTCTTTGGCCCCATAATCTCCTTGATCAGAAAACTTGGGACACTACCGAGTTACATGACATAACAGTACAAGTTCTCACATGTCCCGAGTCTTAATTGAACTTGGAAGGCCAAGGCCAAAATGTTGACTTTCCTTGCAGCCCTCCTTTTTCTCTAATTTTGGTCTGCAAACTTAGGTTATTAACCATTCAGAAGACAAGCTTATAGTTATTACCATACAACTTAGGCTGTTAAGCTTAACCTCACTATCTGTCTGCATATCAAATATCTTAGGCATAATATGGAACAGGTATTTTTCATCAGGTATTGATATGTTGAACTTTAAGTCCCTACAGAATATGATAAAAAAAACTTTTAAAAATTAGATTATATTTTAAAAATAGACATAAAGAATTATATACTTCTTATGTTTACACATAAATCCAAAAATCTAACCATATACCTTGAAGCAAGACAGTCCCACAATATTTCTTTTCCTGTCTCTTGCTTTCATTCACCATCCCCCTCTTTTTGAACAACATCTACCCAAGAGACATCATAATAGCAACTGTCATGTCATGACAGGCAGCCCATATTCAGAAGACCAGAATGACAGGCACTCCAAGCATTAAACTACTATTACAAATTACCATCTGCAGTGCAGTAGCTTAGTTCACAGGTATCAGTATATATAATTAGTCAGGATGAGAATCTTTCCAATTAACTGCTAGATTAAAAAATCCTCTGAAGATTCTCATGATCATTGCCTTGCCCATCTTCTACATAACACTGTATGGCTTGAGTTATGCATGTTTCCTAGCTCTTCTCCTTTCCCTCTCTTTATTAGTTAGTCCTTGAGATCCTGCTTTCCTTTTACTTGTATTATACCTTTCTATTTGTATTTCTTCTTTTGAGTTCTTATACTAGGTCGAACATGTTTTCTACCTTTATTGTTGCTGCGCTTGTTGTTGTTGTTGTTGTTGTTGTTGTTGTTGTTGTTGTTTTTGTATTTCTCCCTCATCAGCCCCTTCCCCCGTCTCCTGCACTGGTTGCTTAAGTTTGCAAGGTTCTCCTTTCTCCACCAACCTTGCTTCTAATCTCTTCATTTGCTTCCATTTCTCTCTCTTCCACCCCCCATAGCTCTTAAATTTTCTTCCCTCATGGTAAAATTGCCATATTGTAGGTTTATTTCCTGTATACAATTTTCTGGATTTAGATTTTGCTGTATAACAAATCTATTTCCTACAGCAAAAAGTGGCAAATTAATAGCGGCCCTGGTTTGTCATTTTCTAGACTACATTTGATGCTCTTGCTATTACTGAGTGTATCAATTTTAACTAGGTTGATGTAATTGTCCTAACCAGTTGTTCTTCCTGGTGTACCAATCTTAACTGCCTAAGAATCATAAAACATGAGATAGGACAGTGCCAATGAACCTGAGGCTGAAGCAAGGATGCATCAACTTCACATTCCCAGTAAATCTCACAGGTAGAATCTTGGAACAGACTCAAAACCTCAAAGCTGGGGGCCGGGGAGATGGCTCAGTGGAATAAGCGCTTCCCTGGCAAGCGCAAGGGCCTGAGTTCAATCCCTGGTTCCGGGGGGAAAAAAATCAACTCAAAGCCAGCTGCATCTGGAAGACAACTCTAAGAAATAGTCATTACCTAAAGAGTCTAAGTACTAACAATGAAGCTGCTCATCATAGGCAATTTAGAAGAATCAACCCTAGAAAAAAGCTAAAAAGCATATACAAAATGAGAAAACATTTAAAAAGTATTCAACCCCTAATTTCCAATTCACCAAATGCAAACAAGTAAATGAATGAGATGCTAGAAAAAATCAAATCAGAAATAAGTTCTCAGATAACCACAGAGATGGTTACCACAATGAGAGACACTTTTAGTGCTCTAAAGCAGATACAGATTTTTTTAAAGGAAATAAAGATTAGTAAAACAATGGAAACCATGAATGCCCAACATAGAAAAGGAATAGAATCCATAAAACAGATTCAAACCTTTCCAGGAGATTAAAAATTCCACTGAAACTATAGGTAGCCAGTGTGAGAACATAATCTCAGATGTAGAACACAAGACTGCAGTTAGTGACCAAAGATTCTTTTCTTTTTCTGTTTGTGTTTTTGTTTGGTTGGTTGGTTTTGCTTTTCAACAAAGATTCTTTAGAAATAGCAAGGGACTGTGAGAAATCAACCCAGCAGCTATTAGATGATACAAAAAAAGAGTAATATAAGATTGACCTGAGTCAATGTAAAAGCAGGAGATAGTGCAGATAGATGGCATAAAAGGAAAAAAGCCTGTTCTCAGAGTCATGGCAGAAAATTGTGCTCACTGGCAGGGAAAAGGAATTTGGTACATAAATGAAAGGCATATAGAGCTCCAATTAAATATGATTCAAAAAAATCTACAGCAAGGCATATGATAGTCAAGATTCCAGAAATTCAGTACAAGAACAGAATACTAAAGCTGTTAGAGGAAAAAAAGCAGATCACCTATAAAGGAAAGCCCATCAGAGTCACAGCTGACTTCTCAGCACAAACCCTCAGGTCAAGTAGAGCTTGGAGGGAAGTATTTTAAATCATAAAAGTTCTAAATTAAGAGACAAACTACAAAACACATACAGGGAGATGTAGGGCTAAATCTTTGGGATGTTGTATTAGGTCATACTTGACTTCTTAGATACAATAGTGAAATCACATAAAAACAAAACAAAACAGGTACAGGCCTGGGAGTATAACTGACTAGTGGAGTATACACTCAACATGCATGAGGATCCATCACTACCAAAAGAAAGAAAAAGAACCAGGTGAGGAGTTTTATACCTGTAATCCCAGTGCTCAAGATCCTGAGACATGAAAAATCACAAGTTTTTTTGTTGTTGTTTTGTATTTTAGGGAAGGGTTTACAGGGTGTTCAGGGTCTCACTACTAGATTAGATTCATAGTGATCCACCTGTTTACAGCCTCCCAAGAGCTGGGATTACAGGTGCATGCCACCATGCCCAGTAACAATTGCTGTCTCAGCACACCCCAGGGATGGGCCTGACATGGCAGCCTGGGGATCAAACCTCTGGCCCCTGTGCCTGCTTGCAGGTACTTTAATCTGCTGAGCTATTTGTTGTTGGTTTTTTCCATAATTTTATTGAGAAACAAATAGCAATGAGACAGTTTCAAATCAAATTGGTAGGACAGTTTCAATAATTAACACATTACATGCATTCTTTCTAGTGGTTAATTGCTGTACAAGATGCAGACATGATATCCTATTTACAAACACCATTAGAACAAATCCCTCTATTCATTAAGAGAATGCAACTATATAACTATCCTAAGCACTTTGAATCCACAGATACAAAATGGACATTCATCTGCATCCCCTTTTTTTGTTAAGTTCCGTTATTTGAATATTATAGGTGTGTAAACTCAGCAAAATATTCTAAATAAGTCCAGAAGTCCATAATAATATTGGGACTTCTGCTTCACTGGCAATGTCAGAAATTGTTGACCTGAGTCCCCTGTAGCTCAACATAACACCATGGCTTTACTCCTCGATTTCTGCTGTGCTATTTGGATGGCCCAAAAACTCACAAGCAAGACCAGCTGGGTTATGTTGTGATACTCTACCTAAAGGAAATGAAATGAAAGGAAAAAAGGAAGAAAGGAAAGAAAGAAGAAAGAAAGTAAAAAATAAAAAAAAACAGCTAAAACAGACTATTAAAATTTAAACTTTGTGCATCAGAAAAGTAAAAACCCACAAAATGAGAACAATGTAAATCACATATATTATAAAAGGCTTCATTCAGAATGCATATAAAATTAAGTTCAATAATAAAATAAATAGCCCAATTAAAAATGGGTGAGGTGCTGGGGAGATAGCTCAGTAGAAAAGCACCTGCCTGGCAAGCATTGGTTGTGAGTTCAATCCCCGGGACCAAAAAAAAAAAAAAAAAAAGTTGAAATACTTGAACAGACATTTCTCCACAAAAGAAACATAAATGGCTAAAAATATATTTAAAAAATGCTCGGTATCCTGAGTCATTAAGCAAATGCAAATTGAATCCATAAACTTCAACCTGTCTTGTATGAATATAACAAGAATTACAACCAATAAGAAGCATAAAATCATAGAAAATCAGAGCCCTGATACACTGCTGGTGGAATTGCAAAATAGTACATCCACTTTAGAAAATAGTTTGGCAGTTCCTCAAAATGGTAAGCATATATTACCATATGACTAGCATTTCCACTTCTAAGAGAATAAAATGATCCAAGAAAAATTAAAATATTTATCCACACAGAGACTTAAACATTGAGCAATCAGAGCACAATTATACCCAATAATTGAAAGTGGGAAAGGACTTTATTGCTAAGAAAATGCTTACATCCCACACAGTCTAGGTGTGTGGTGGGCATACCAGTGGGCCATGCAGGGAGCAACATCACATTCTGCTTGGAAGAAATCTTAGAAGCATGAGCTAATGAAAAGAAGTCAGTCACAAAATTGTTGCCTCCTTTATGTTTCCACGTACATGAATTTTCACAATGGGTAGATCAGTAATGACAGGAATTTGATTAGTCTTTGCAAGAGGGTGTGACAAGGGCTAGGGCCACTGAGGGGAGGAAAATGGGTTTCTAGTGGGTATCAGTTTTCTCTTAGAGACACTGAAATATTCTAAAATTGAATTGAGAATGGTTGTACAATTCTGTTAAGATGCTAAAAAAAAATCCCTTATAATGGACGGATCTTATGGTGTGTGAAAGAAGTATTAATAAATTCATGAAAAGAGAAAAATAGGAATTATGTTATAAATTATCCTTTCTATGTGTAAGCTAGAAATTTCTATCAAGTCAGAGTTTCTCCAAACACTTCCTTGTAACGTTATGAGATGGACCTGACTTACATACACAAATACGTATGGTAGAAAAGAATCCCTGGGTTGGGAACTCTAGATTTTGTATCTAACACTCTGTTTGATGTCACCACTTTGATGTCTGTATTGGTCAGGGTTTTACTTAGAGGAACAGGTATAATATAAGGAACAGATATTAACACAAGATTTACAATGTATAAGGAATTACAAGGTTGGCTTACGACAGTCAGCCGCAGAGTCAGATGGAGGCGCCTGCACACTCCAAACTGAGGAGTTCAGTCCCAAGGTCTGAAGCTCACTGCTGTGCTCCATGCAAGTCTCTATTTGTCAGCTGATGGGCCTGAGAGGGAAGACTGAAGAGTCTGCGACGGAAGGTGGAGGATCCAAGCCGGAGGTGGAAGAGTCTGCGTTGCAAGCCAGGAGACGACGTACAAGCCGAATGCGAAGACTGAAGTTCCGACGAAGTGAAGTGTGACCACTTCCTCAGCGCCTTTATATGGTCTCTTTGTGCTGAGTCACTCTGGGGGCAGAACCAATTGTGTCCCAGGGCGGGACCCCCACCAGCCAGAAGTGCACGGGGGAGTCATCCGGCCAAGTTGACACAATGCATCAACCACTACAATGTCTAATAGACATCCCTCCTAGCCTGGATGGCCTACCAGAACCCTTTAACATGAAGAGTGTTACTATTTCTCCTGCTTTAACACACATTTACAGGTCAGGCATGGCAGCGCAGGCCTGTAATCTCAACACTTGGGATGCTGAGAGAGGAGGTTTGCTGTGAGTTTGTACCCAGCCTAAGCTGCCTGATGAGTTCAAGGCAAGCCTTATCTATATAGAGAAAGCCTGTCTCAAAAAAAAAAATAATGAATTAAAACACATTTACATACTTCCAGACCCCAGTGTTCTTTCCAGGTTGAAAGACAAGCTCCTGAAAAGGACAACTCACTCGTGCTTGCTACTTGATGACCTCTGCTTCCACATGAAGTTCCTGCTCACTAAGAGCACCTCAGGGCTTGGTCAGGCAAATCCCAGCTCAACTGTGAGCCTTGGTGATCCCAATGTGTTCAGCTACCCTGCACCTGCAGGACTTTGCAGTTCTTGTTTTTTTGTTGTTTTTTCCTGTTCTTATTGTTACTTTCCTTTTCTTCTCTACCTGCACATTACCCTTACTCCACTTGTAGATCTGTTGAAATGTCACTTCATAGAAAAATCTTTCCCTTATCAGCTGGGCTCAGTGATAACCATCTGTCACCCCAGCAGTCTGGAAGGCTGAGGCAGGATAAGTGCGAAGTCAAGTTCAGGCTGGGAAACTTGATGACTTAGCAAGGCCCTGTCTTAAAATTTTTTGTAAAAAAATTTAAATAAGTAAAAATAGGGCCGGGGAGATGGCTCAGTGGAATAAGCACTTCCCTGGCAAATGCAAGGGCCTGAGTTCAATTCCCAGTTCTACAAAAAAAAAATAAATAAATAAAAATAAATAAATAAATAAATAAATAAATAAATATATAAATGGACATGTAGTAAAGTGTGAAAGCGCTGAGTTTAATCTTCCATGCTACAAAATAATAAATAAATAAATAAATAAATAAAATCTTGTCCCTGACTCCTTCCTTCAACAAACCCCTTTATCCTGCCCTATTGCCTTATTGTAACCATCTAAGACAGTGTATTCATGTGCTTCCTGTTATCTGTCTCCCTATTAGAGTACTGGTGCCATGACAGTGGTTGTCATGTTGAGTAATGGTGTACTCACAATCCCAAGCAACATCTGCAGCATAGTAAGAATTCACTAAAGATATGCCCAATTAACAAATAAATGAAGTGTCACTCTTCCATGTTTTCTTTTTTATTGTTATTATTTATGTATTTGGTACAGGGTTTGGTTTCACTATGCAGCTTGGACTTGTAGTGATCCTCCTATCTCAGCCTCCCCAGCTCTGGGTTTACAGGAGTGCATCCCTATGCCTAGTTTCAGGCACCAGCATGGCACACCTGGGGCTCCAGGAACAGTACAGCATGTGGCACTGGGAATTGAACTCAGATCCTTGTGCTTACCAGGCAGATATTTAGACTGCTGAGCTATCTCACCAGCTCAATTCTGTTTTCTTTATTCTTTTATCTGGGTTACATTACATATGTGCTATCTTGGCCCTTTTTATTTACCTTTTACCTTAGCATCTGTTACATTACAGCATTTTTGGAAGCTAACTAATATATTTCTAGCAGGCAAAGAGACTCATGGGAGAAGGGTGTGTTATTCATTGTGAAGATTCTAACAGTGACAGAGTCTCAGCAATTATATATTGAGCAACAAAAGACAAATGTCAGGTTTTTGCCATTTTAGTGTCCTCCAATCTTAAGATTTCCTTTGGGAGAAAAAACAAAAACATAATTGACAGGAAGATAGAGGCAAGATTTTGAGTTGCAAAATTGCTATACACCAGTAATTAACTTCTTGCACCAAAGAAATTAAACACTGAGTATACCAATACTTTTTTCCAATGACTACATCCACTGGTTGTACTGTCATGAATTATAAAACTTGAAAAGCAAAACATTAGAAGATGTGTGTGTGTCCAAAATGAAAAGGATAAAAGGAAGCTGGAGAAGTTCAATCTAATTTTTAAAGCTTAAGATGTGCAAACCTCATGAGCTGCTCCACACAACACATGTCCCAGGGCCATGCATACACATATTCACAGTAGCATGTTTTGTCATAGAAAAGTCTTTGGAAAATGCACATTTTATCGACAGAGGAATGTACAAACAAGTGACTATGCAGGTAATAAAATAATCTTTATCAGTGATATTGAATGAACTTTACCCATTCCAGAAACATAGATGAATGGTTCTTTTCTTTTCTTCTTCTTTTTTTTTTTTTTTTTTTTTAGGGAAGGATCTACAGGGTATTCAGGGTCTCACTACTCAATCGGACTGGTGGTGATTCACCTGTTTACAGCCTCCCAAGAGCTGGGATTACAGGCATGTGCCACCGCACCCAGTTTATCAATGGTTCTCAAGGGCAGGTAATTTTCTACCCAGGGGTCATTTGTCAATATCTAGACACATAACTGTTATAACCACAGGGCATGTGACTAGCATCCAATGGACAGGAGCCATACAGCCTTGAATGCGTGGGACAGTGGCTCACAACAAAGAATTAGCCAGTCCAAAATGTCCACAGTGCTGTTGGCATTCTTATATTTTCCACTGAAAGCTCCCTAATCATCCTTTCTCTGAACACTTCAAAAACAGTTATACAACAAAAAAATTAAACATCCTGGGTGGATCTTGACTGAAAAAAAGTAGGGGCTGAGGAGATGGCTCAGTGGAATAAGTGCTTCCCTGGCAAGTGCAAGGGCTTGAATTCAATCCCCAGTTCAGCCAAAAAAAAAAAAA
>NW_004524986.1:476479-485917 GCF_000260255.1 Octodon degus | reverse complement strand
AAGGAAAAGAAAAGAAAAGAAAAGAAAAGAAAAGAAAAGAAAAGAAAAGAAAAGAAAAGAAAAGAAAAGAAAAGAAAAGAAAAGGAAAGGAAAGAAAAGAAAAGAAAAAAGCAGAGTTTCAGAGGTGGTTACTAAAAGTGTGAATCCAATCTCAAGTTTAGTTTTAAAATGAAACCAAAATTAACTTTTAAGGTTGTAATTATTTTGAGTATATTTGACTGTCACAGAACAACTATTCATCCAAATAAAGTGTAAATGTTCTTAGTTGAACAAATATAGATTTTTCTGCAGATCTTGTTTAATGTCTACATAGATAATTGCCACAAACAGTGCAGTAGCGATTTCCCATGGGGCATTTCCCCCAAACATGAAGCTGATTAAAAGAGTGTAAGAATGTTATAAAAGCATGATTGAATAAAATGGGGTATGCACTTCACAATCAGTGACACAAAGGTTGACTTTTAGTTTTCTTTCCTGTTGACCTGACCTTCAAATAAAAGTGAAGCAAAACTTGATAGTAGGAGGAAGAAATTACTGGAGTTTGGAAATCATCTTAAAACTAAAGAACCGAAAAAAGGACCACACAGCCTCTAGCTTCAGTCCTCTGTGTGACGATGCTTTCCTTTACACATCTCCAGTCTCAAACTTAGTGAAAACAAGACTAACTCTATTATTTCTGTCTTCCTTAATAAAATACCTTAGTGGTGAGGACTCAGGACACAAGAGAACCTGTACTGTAACATCATGTAACTCAGTTGTGTCCCAAATTTTCTGATCAAGGAGATTATGGGGCCACAAAGTAAAGTGATTGATGATGTAGTGTGTGCCTAAGGAGAGTCATATGGAGAGAAAACATTCTCTTAGGATTTCAAAAAGAGCAAATTGGTCAAGCAATGGCCGTGACTCATCCACGTGGCTGGCTCTGACAAAGGATCTACAAACTACAGTAGAGGGTTTCAGGGTAAATCCTGAGGGGATTTGACTGACCTTGTCAGGTACAAAAGTTACATTTCTTGTTATATAGGTCTTGCTTTATCTTGTTCTTAACCATCCAGCAGAAAAGTATAAAAATGAAGCATGAAAAGTAAAGCCATATTAATATGCTGAGCTGCAAAAGGCTCAACAACTGACATTGCCAGTCCTACAGATGACCCACTACTATTGTGGACTACTGGACTATATTGGAATATTTTGCTGAATTCACATACCTACAATATTTAAGTGGTAATGGAATACCCATCTCTGACAAAACTGAACAAAAAAAGGGATATAAATGAAGGACCATTTTGTATTTGTATATACAAAATAGGATAGATGTACAGCTACTTTCTCTTAAGTCCATGAAAAGAAAGATTTGTACTAATAATGTTTGGACAGGATATCATGTCTGCATCTTGTACTATGAATAACCACTATGAAGACAACAATATGCAATATATTAATTATTGAAACTGCCCTATTAATTGGTTTTGCAACTGTCTCATTGCTATTTGTTTCTCAATAAAATTAATAAAATAACAGAAAAAGTACCTTAGACTTGGTAACTCATAAATCATAGAAATTTGTTTCCCACAGTCCTAGAAACTGAGAAGTTTGTGAAAAAAGTGTTACAGATTTGACGTTAGGAGAGGGCTCCTTCCTTACAGATGGTGCCTCTCCCTGGGCACTACAGGCTGCAGAGAGCAAAAGTGGCTCAGTGGGCCTCACTCCCAGGGCACTGCCCTGTATATCCCAGCAGAGCCTTCCTGACTCAGTCACCTCCACAAAAGCCCCTCCTCCAAACAGAGTTCCACTAGGTATTAGGTTCCAACATGAATTTAAGAGGGCACCAACAAAGATCAAGACAAAAACAAAAAAATCACAGTCAGATGTGGTGATATACATCTGTAATTTCAGCATTCAGGAGGCTGAGCCAGGAGGATCATTGTGAGTTTAACACCAGCCAGGGCTACAAAGTGAGCTCAAAGCCAGCTGAACTGAATAGTGAGATCCTGTCTCTAAAACACAAAAACAATAAAATAGAAACAAAAATCAAGAGGTGGGAAAAAAACAAGAAAGTGGGCTAATAAAAGAGTAATTCTCTAATGGTGTTAAGCCACTTCACTTTGGGTAACTGTAGCACTTACTTGGTTAAAGGGAAACAGGAAAATAATGAGTTTTAGTGGGTACTCCTTACAATGCTTGTAAAACTAGCAGATGTTTTCAGTTTGGTCTATGCAGGCATTGTGACTAGCATGCCCATGACTAGAACTGTGTGCTGGTGAATAGAGTAGCCACTTGCCAAATGTGGTTATTTAAATATAAATTAATTAAAATCTATCTAACATCTACCATCTACCATTCCAAATAGTGGCAGAAATAAAACATTTCCATCACCATAGAACATTCTAGTATTAACCTCTAGATACTGTACTGAATTACAACATAAAAGTGGCCTGACTTTTACATACTAGAGAGATAAGACACAATCACACACATAGAAACAAACTATTGTGCTCCTTATCATGCCATCATTGGAAAAGATCAAGTTTCATTCTGATAAATTTCATTCTTTCCCAAATGGAATATGTGTATGTATTAAATTAATACAGATAATTTTCTATAATCAAATGCATATAGATC
The DNA here is from genome assembly GCF_000260255.1 of Octodon degus. Lineage (NCBI taxonomy): Eukaryota > Metazoa > Chordata > Mammalia > Rodentia > Octodontidae > Octodon > Octodon degus. The sequence continues at coordinate 483,295 of NW_004524986.1, read as the reverse complement.
TAGCAACTCCTGGAAAGCCATAGCACCATTTAGTATTGCATAACTTATTTTTATCCCTCAAACCTAGCATTATCTCTTCAAGTGACATCCGTAAGACCCATGTATTTGAGGACTTACAGGCAACAGCTGAAGTCTCGTGGCTGGATGGCAACCTGCTTTCAGAAGCTACTATGTGCTGGACTTCAGGGACATGCTGTCAGGTCCCAGACAGCCAGTGAAACTTATGCTTTATTTCTAAAAACTCAAGGAACACTTTTACCCTCACTGGTATGTCTCTAATTGAAAATTATGCATGTACTTCCTGAGGCTATCTAATAGAGATTGATTTAACAGTTAGATAAAAATCTGCATTTTCCCAATTCAAAAGCAAGCTAACTGAAGTTTACTTAGCTAGAAATCCCCTGATTAATTATAAAAAGTAAGATATAAACAGGGTAAACACCATTCATAATAACTAATTACTAAAATAAATGACTTTTTGATCAAATTAGAGGTTACTTTAAAAATTCAGCACTCCTTGGTAATGAAAAACAAAAACAAAAAAAGCTAAAATATAAGGCTACAAGGCAAGGGAGATAGTGTGGTGGTATAAGCACCTATCTGGCAAGCTCAGGATCTGGAGTTTGGTCCCCAGTACCACATGCCACAAGCTGTGCCAGCCCCAAAATCAGACATGGTGGCTCGTGCCTGTAATCCCAGCACTGGGGAGGTTGAGACAGGAGGATCACTATGAGTCCAAGCTGCATAGTGAGACCTTATACCAAATAAATAAAGCAATATTTTTAAATCATAAGAATATAATATATTTGTACATGTATACTTTCCTAAGTGTATTATGCTACCTGGATCTTAATGGCTGCATATTTTTATTCAAAAGGGAAACATGAATAGACTAGGTAAATTTGGAAATTTGATCGACTCTTCCTTACTGAATCAGAGACTTACCTCTTCTAGATGAAGATTATATAAAATAGAGAAAATAGATTAGGAAAAGATATGTCCTCTGGTGAAGGAATAACTGAATTATTTACAAACTTAGGTAGCAGCTGAAGCTGGAGACTGGTCACATGTGGGGGCAAGACAAGGCCAAAGTGCTTAAAGCAATCAAGCTGCCTCAGTTTTGAGAAAATAATCTTTCCTGAGACAATTGCAATCATTAATCACTAGACAACCTAATATGTGTGATAATAACTTTGTAAAAAGTATAACTAAATGTCCCTACAGTGGTTGCAGGATTCCTCTTCTCATTCAGAAATAGGTCTCCACCTGACCTCAGCTTTCAGCTCTTGTCTTGATTGTCTAAATTCCCTTGGTGTTTTGCCCCCAAGACCATCAAGTTTGTTGCTGGGTGGAGGCAACAAACTGACCAAGTTAGAAAAGTAGAAGAAAAGACAAAGAGTTCTGATATGGTACTACTCAAATGCACTAGCGCTTTTGAAAATAGGAAGATTAAAGGGCTTCCAAAGAGATGAACAAGCCCTACTCTGCTCCACATTACACTGAAAATGGGAAACCTTCCCTTGGCAGAGAAAGCGCCACATAGACATTCTTTGAAAGGCACAAGAGAGCATATTTTCAAATAGGCAATATAATGAATGGCTTGATAGAGACTTTTCATGCCTTACTAATTTTGATGATGGCAGTCACATTTGATTAGCCTGGTTAAATGCCCATTGTCAAGAGCAGTTTAGGGAGGTAGAACTGTCCTCTTTCATGGTCAGACTGTCAGTTAGACTTACTCAGAATCTAATCCCAGCTAAGGTTCTCTTCTCAGCATGTAAATTAACTGCTTCATAAAGAACTTCCCAAAATACTTTACGTCCTTGAAAATATGTAGCTATGAGAGAAAAAGGTAAATTTTGGGAGGCAGGGTCTTTCTGTGTACTTCATGCTGCCCTTGAGCACAGCACGTGGCCCAGGCTGCCATCATACTTGCAGCAAACCTTCTGCCTCAGCCTCAGCAGCACTGGTATTAGAGCAATGCACCACCACCACCAGCAAAAATGGAAGTTTATTTTCCAAAAATTTGACTTTGTGTTTCCCTGGAAATGATGAATCAGGAAGATTCCCTCAAAGATTTCTTATTAAAATAAAAAATATGATAAAAGTAAAAATAAATAAAATTAAAAAACATGGTTATTTCCTAGCAGTAGATATGCCTGGAAAACTGGGGGGTAAATATCTAGCATTCCCTCCATCCAATATTTAAACAAACAAATAAATCTTACTGGCATATAATAAAACAATTTAGTGTTTCTACAGTTAACCTTATTAACAACCCAAAAGTAATAATACCTACCATCATCTATTGAACACTTACTTCGGACCAGGCACTGGATTGAGCTCACTACAAGTAGTATTAACAATTCTATTTAAATAGATACATTAATTCAAACTTCACTTAAAAATATTGATGCTAGTTGCCATTACTCTGAGGAAAGGACTGTCGTTAGTATTGGTGGAGTTGAAGTTAAGACTGGAAGCACTTTGCTCTCTTCAGTCAAGCTGAGGTTATAAAAATGCAGAGCAATAAGACCTTTAACTTGGTGCAGCAGAACCAGGCTCCAAGGAAGCATCAACAGCATCACTAGGAACTGTAGCAGCAGCAGCCACCAGTGCCTGAAAGTGGGCAACAGGCCAGAAGCCATAATGAAGGTTTGATTATTGACCTGAAGATTTATAGAAAACCAGGATAGAAGAAATTTACCCAAAGTAGCCACCACTTTGTGGACAATCTTCCCCCTGATATTACTGAGGACAAAATGAGGAAACTCTGAGAAATAGGTGGGCAGAGGAGATAACTCAGTAGAATAAGTGGTGGCCTGGCAAGTGCAAGGTCCTTAGTTCAATCCTCAGGAGAGAGAGAGAGAGAGAGAGAGAGAGAGAGAGAGAGAGAGAGAGAGAGAGAGAGAGAGAGAAAATATGGGAAAGCAGGAGAAGTTTTCATTCATAAGGATAAAGACTTTGGCTTCATCTGCTTGGAAACACAAACTCTTGCAGAGATTGCCAAAGGGGAGCTGGATAATATGCCTCTCTGTGGAAAATCATTGCAAGTGCGCTTTGCCTGCCACAGTGCATCCCTTACAGCCTGAGACTTTCCTCAGTATGTGTCCAATGAACTACTGCAAAGATGCCTTTTTTGTGTTTGGCTAGGTGGAAAGGGCTGTCATCATTGTGGGTAATCAAGGAAGACCCTCAGGAAAAGGTGCTGTTCAGTTTTCAGGGAAGCCAGCCACATGGAGAACTCTGAACAGATGCAGTGAAGGGTCTTTCTTGCTAACCACATTTCCTCTGCCTGTGACTGTGGAGCCTATGGACCAGTTAGACAATGAAGAAGGACTTCCAGATAAGTTTGTTATAAAGAACCAGCAATTTCACAAGGAGAGAGAGAGCAACCACCTCGATTTGCACAGCCTGCAGCCTATGAATCTGAATATGCCATGCGCTGGAAGGCACTTACTGAGATGGAGAAGCAGCAGCAGGATCAAGTGGACAGGAGCATCAAGGAATCCCATGAGAAGCTGGAGATGGAGATGGAGGCTGCTTGCCATGAGCACCAGGTTATGCTGATGAGGCAGGATTTGATGAGATGCCAAGAACTTCAGAGAATGGAAGAGCTGCATAACCAAGAGGTCCAAAAACGAAAGCAACTGGAGCTCAGGCAGGAAGAGGAGCATAGACTGTGAAGAAAAAATGCAGCTGCAACAAGGAGATGATGTGGCGACAGCAGAAAGAGTCAAGGGAACCTTCCCTGATGCGCGAGAGAAGCAGATACAGATGGACCAGATGGTTATGGGAGGTGCTATGGGCATAAACAACAGAAGAGTCATGCTCCTACTCTGGTGCCAGCTGGTATCCCAGCTCTTCCAGGACCTGCCACTATGATGCCCAATGGAACCTTGGAATTGATGTCACCAACAAGTGAATGCTTTGTCCAGGCCGCTATGATGGAAGGAATTGAGGCAGTGGGTGGAACCCCTCCTGCTTTCAACCATACAGCTCCTGTAAAGTTGCAGTGTCTAGTTTGTGTCAGTATCTAAAACCCTTAAAAGAAGGAACCCTTCTGGACTAGTCAGAATTCTACCTTAAAAAAGTGTTAGGGATTCTTCCCAGTAGTTAGGTCTTCCCTGCCTGTGCTACTCTAAGGGAGTATGCTGGGGGCAGAAGGCAAAGGAGGAATAATATTTAGCAAATTCTGTGTGGTACATTGTTTAATCAGCTCTGTGTGATGGATTCCTGAAATTTGAAATATAATGAATTGTGGAAGGGCTTGAGGGAACCATGACAGAATGATTCCATAGAGTCCCATTGATCTTGAGCATTCTGGTTTTTTGTCTATTGTGTTTTATTTGCTTTTTACACCCCTCACACCCAGAGACACTGCCACATTCACCACAAAAAACAAACATGTCAAAAAAAAAAAAACATGTCCCAGTGACCTTAGCCCCACTGCTCCATTTGCTCCCACATGAGAATTCAGACAAATATCCACGGAGACCCAGACAGATTATGTATGGTTCTGTTATATCTCATATTACTCATTCATGTGCTAAAGACATTTTCTCTTAGAGGTTTTCAAGTTAGCATATATATTTTTGGGGGGATGTCATATTGTTTATTTTTTTAATTTTTTTCCTTAATTTTATTAAGAAACAAATAACATTGAGACAGTTTCAAACCAAATTGGTAGAAAAGTTTCAATAATTAACACATTGAATACATTCTTCCTAGTGGTTAATTGCTGTACAAGATGCGGACATGATATTCTATTTACAAACACCATTAGAACAAATTCCTCTATTCATTAGGAGAATGTAACTATATATCTATCCTAACCATTTTGAATACACAGATACCAAATGGACATTCATCTGTGTCCCCTTTATTTGTTAAGTTCCATTATTTGAATATTATAGGTGTATTAACTCAGCAAAATATTCTAAAAGAGTCCAGTAGTCCATGATAGTATTGGATGTTCTGCTTGACTGGCAATGTCAGAAATTGTTGACCTGAGTCCCCTACAGCTCAACATAACAGCATGGCTTTACTTCTTATACTTCATTTTTATACTTTTCTGCTGGATGGTAAAGACCAAGGTAAAGCAGGACCTGTGCAACAAGAGTTGTAGCTTTTGGGTCTGATAAGGTCAGTAAAATCCCCTCAGGATTTATCCTGCGATCCTGTACCTCAGATTGTAGAATCTTTGTCAGTTTCAGCCATGTGGATGAGTCACGGCCATTGCTTGGCTATATTTTTTAAATCTTGTGTTAACTTGCCTCCATCTTTTCCTTGGGTAAGGACATCCCAGAAATGACATTTTTGTGTTTATTATGTTGCTGCTCACAGCTTTTCTTGATAGGCCTAGTACAATTTTAGGAATAAGGTTGCTGTATTCTGAAAGTCTGACAACAGCTCTTAGCCTTGCCTAACTCAGGTAGTCATACTGTGCATTTTTTTATTGATGTACACTGTTTGTTTTATTTCTGATACCTTAAATTTGGAGTTTTTCTGAGAAATGGAGCAGTAATATACCATTAACTTGCTAAAGCACATTTAGGCCAGCAAGATAGCTCAACAGACTAAGCACCTGCTTAGGCAAGCACAGTGACTGGGTTTCGATCCCTGGACTCACATGCCAAACCAGCCCTGCCCCCGGGCACCCTAAGCCAGCCCCTGAGACCCAGGCATGGTGGCACACACCTGTAATCCCAGGGCTGGGGAAGCTGAAAACAGGAAGATCACTATGAGTCTAAGCTGTGTAGTGAGAACCTATACCAAATACACACATACATACAGTACATTTTAAGACTTTTTAAAAAATGATGCTACTATCCATGCAGAGTGGCCTACACTAGTAACTCCAGCACTCAGGAGGTTAAGGCATAAGGATTGGTGGGAATTTGAAGCTAACTTTGGCTATATAGCAAGCTCAAAGCCAGCCTAAACTATTCAGGAAGATCCTATCTCAAAAAAAAAGCTATGGGAATTAAGTTGTATCATGTACATTTAATAACAACCCACAATGAATGCATTCATGATGTACTTCACACATGTACTGAAGTTTTTATTTATTTTCTTTTTTTCCTTGAAATATTTTATTGATACATTTTATATATACATAGTGATAGCATTCATCATAGGGGAATTGTACCTTGCTTCAAAGAATAGTTTCAAGCATTTTTTTAAAAAGATTTAAAATTTCTGAATTTAGTTCAACTTATAATACCACGTTTCCAAGAAAAATGAACTTTTTGCAAAGACATTTAAATAAAATATACGAAGATGCACAAAAATGAAATTGTCCAAAACTTCTTGTAAAGAAAAAAATCATTAAAGCATATACATAAAAATATTAGCTATGGAAGAACAAAATTCAATAGCATCTTATTCTATATTAAAAAGAAAACAAAAAACAAGGACCAAAGGTGTAAGAAACTAGATTAGTTAAAGGACTGAAAGAAAAGCCCTGTCCTCTTTGAATTTTATACCTAGCAAACATACCCTTGAAAACTAAAAGATTTTCTAGTTATACAAACTTGAAATATTTTAATACCTCCAGAAGTAGCATATAGGAAATAACAAAGTGCATAATTCAAAAGGCAAGAGAAGTTGCAATATGCTCCTATATGAACAATAAAGAGCTCTCAATAAGATAGTTATGCAGGACTATATAAAAGATATATTGGGTGAACCCTTATTTAAAGGTCATTGCAGGGGCTGGTGAGATGGCTCAGTGGTCTAAAGCACCTATTTGAACAAGCTTAGCAAAGCAGAGTCCTAGCCCAGGTCTGGTGAGTGTGCGGAGAGTTTCCTGCT
>NW_004524986.1:455681-469194 GCF_000260255.1 Octodon degus | reverse complement strand
AAAAGACAGGGAAGAAGTAATATAAAGTCAACAGAAAATGGAAATATATTTTTAAAGTTTCTAATACTAGAAGATATCATACAATGTCTTTTAAACAAAGTGTAAGTCAAAGATATATTATAGAGGCCGGGGAGATGGCTCAGTACAATAAGCACTTGCCTGGCAAGCACAAGGGCCTGAATTCAGTCCCTGGTTCAAAAAAAAAAGATGTATTATAAATCTTAGAACAAAAATTAAGATTAAGCAATATTCAGAAAATTTAATACTAATTAATTAAGAATTAAATGTTTCAAAACAACTGAACTAAGAAAAAGTTTTCATGATAGCAAAGAAGTACTAAGAGTAAAACATAAGATAAATACTGGAATGGTATGTAAATGACCAGAACTTCTAACAGTTTAAGGATAAGATATTTCACAAACTTCTAGTGTGTTGTGGACATGCATAATGACCGTGACATTTACTGGTGGCTAGGCGTCACTTGGGGAACTGAGCTACAGCTATTTCTTTGAAATCCACCCTGTAGACTCAGGTGGAATCATGACCCATAGGGTGGAAGAGAAGTCCATTTGTAGAGTGTGCTGATGAAAATATTCTGCTGCTGAATACAAAAGGATAACTGAAAGACTACTATTGTATACCTCTTATTCTCCTCTGCTTAATTGTTTGTTCTACTTGGTGGGTTCTTTCCATTCACATTCATGGGGCTGTGATCAATTTGCTCCCTCTCTAGAACATCATTTAGTAGCCTGTGTAGGCTTGGCTTTGTCATCATGAAATTCTTTAGTTGTTCTTTGTCATGGAAGTATTTCACTTCTTCATTATACTTGAAAGAGAGTTTTGTAGGGTATATCAGTCTGGGTTGGAATTTGTTTTCTTGCAAGACTTGAAGTACTTTGTTCCATGCTCTTCTTGACTTGATGGTTTGTGAAGAGAAATCTGCTGTTATTCTAATGAGTTTTCCTTTAAATGTGATCTGTTTCTTTTCTTTAGCGACCTTTAGTATACTGTTCCTATACTGAATTTCTGGGATCCTGATTATTCTATGTCTGGGTGTGGTTTTCATTGGTGTGATGTAATTTGGAGTTCTATATGCTTCGGCTACAGGAATGTCAGATTGTTGCCCCATATTTGGGAAGTTTTCTGCCATTATTTCTGCCCATATTCTTTTTATATCATTTGTATTGACTCCTTCCTTCTAATCGATGCCTATTAGTCTCACATTGTTCATCTTTGTATCATCTTGGAGGTATTGAATTATTTTTTCCTGCATCCTAGTTGTTTTAAAGAGATCTTTTCTTACTTTTTCACTAGCTGCAATGGTGTCTTTCAGGCCAGAAATTCTATTTTCCCTTTCCCTCAAACGGTTTTGCCAGCTTGTGATTGAGGTTTTAATTTTCTGTATATCACTTTGAATCTGTTTCATACATTCTGTTTTTTTCCTAAATTGCTTATTCAGGGGTTCCATTATTTTTATATTCTGCTCTATTTTTTTATCAGTGTATTCTTTAGAAGCACTTAGTACTTCTTTGATTATAGTCATCACTACCTTTTTTAGTTCCAAAATTATTTCTGATCTGATTTCTTCTATACCTTTCTGCAGTTGTTTCTTTACTGCCAACGCTATCATTTTAGAGATATCTGGCATGTGATTTCCAGTCTCCTCAGTGCTAGTGTCTTCTGCAGTTGTACTGGGTAGACTTGGGGCCTGAGACTACATTTTTGCATTTTGTTCCTTCTCTTTGTCATTTTGTATACCACTGTCTTCTGACCTTTGGTGTAGAGCTTAGATAGAGTTATTACCTTAGCACTAGGTCCGGATCTATGAAGTTCAGATTTCTCCAGGTGGGTGTTGTTTGGATCTGGTTGCTGTGCTCCACTTCTTTCTGCTGCAGCCATTAGAGTTGAACTCCTTGTGTCTCTCTGGCAAGATGTTCTGCTCCTGAATCAGCTGGGTGGGTCTTGACTCTAGACTTTTTGCAGGGAGTTCTGCTGAAGGGTTCCTCACTGGGCCTGCACTCTGGGCTGAATGAAGATCCACGGGCCCTGGGTGGTCTCACTTACTTGCTGGGCCTGGGCTCTGGGTCTATTCAGGATCCAGAGAGCCCCGGGTTGTCTCACTCACTCTCAGGGTCTGGGCTCTGGGTCTATTCTGGATCCGTGGGCCCTCAGTCTTCTCACTCACTCACCAAGCCTGCACTCTGGGTCTATTCAGGATCCCGCGACCCCAGGCAGCCTCATTCACTCATGGGGCCTTCACTCTGGGTCTATTCAGAATCCAGAGGGCCCTGGTTCATCTCACTCACTTGCCCGGCCTGCGCTCTGGTTCCATTCAGGATCCCGCGGCCTGGGTCATCTCTTGAAGTTTTTAAAAATATTCATTCTCAGATAATTGTGATACTTGCCTGTAGTCAAGCTATTCAGGAAGCTGATGCAGGAGGATTCCAAGCCTGAGATTGGAGGCCAGCCTAGCCAATTCAGTGAAACTGTTTCAAAATCAAAAAACAAAAAGGCTTGGGTTGTAACCCATTGTTTTCCTATAACGTGTGAGGCCCTGGATCAAAAGTTTTAAAAAATGTGACAAGCTCAAATAGTTAGGAGCCAGTGAAAAGAAGGTTTATACTACAACTCTTTCCAGTTTTCTCACTCTTACAACGATACTGGCAAAACAGGAGCAGAGGTACCCACCTGTAATCCCACCTACTGGGGAAGCTGAGGCAGTAGAATCATGAGTTCATAGCCAGCCTGAGTAATATGAGGAGAACCTGTCTCAAAGGGGGAGGAGGGGCATTGCCAGTGACTCACCTGACTGACGTTCTGGGAAAAAAATGGAAGGACATGGGTAAACAGGCTCAAAACTTAAATTGCTTTTATGTTCTAAGAAAGTCTTCAGCTCATCTCAATTCCTCTCTAGAAACCAGTCACATTAATCACCTCCAGAGGAGCCCTAAGATGATGGAAAGTGGTGAGAGAATTCCATTATTTTCCATATTACTGTTTTAACTCTGTATTAACTTGTCAGAAAAATAAAGTCTAATTTAAAAAGGTAATCTTGCTATTTCCCATCTTGCAAGATGGTGGGTGAAAAAATTGAGCAACTAGATACCAAAGAGAAGAAACCCAAAGCCAAGAAAGCTGCTGCCACTGGTACTGGTAAAAAGGTTAAGTTGATGGGGCCAGGGAGATGGCTCAATAGAATAAACGCTTGCCTGGCAAGCACAGGGGTCTGAGTTCAATCCCTGGTTCTGAAAAAAAAAAAAAAAAAGGTTAAGTTGAAGGCAGAAAGTCCAAGAAGGGGCAGCCGCACTTTAGCCAAAATCCTATTCTGGTTTGTGGAATTGGTAAATACTCACAATCTGCTATGTATTCCAGACAGACTTTGTATAAGAGAAAGTACACAGCTGCTGAATTGAAAGTTGACAAGAAAAAGAAGGACAAGGTTCTTGCTACTATCACAAAATGAAAATGGGCATCCGAGATGAACACATGCTTCTCAGAGGATGAAATTAAAGAAGCGAATAAATGTGAAAAAATGCTCCACATCGCTAGCCATCCATGAAATGCAAATTAAAACAACACTGAGATATCATCTCACCCCAGAAAGAATGGCTATCATAAAGAAATCACCCAACAACAAATGTTGGAGAGGCTGTGGGGAAAATGGAACCCTTCTCCACTGCTGGTGGGAGTGTAGACTGGTGCAACCGTTATGGAAATCAGTGTGGAGACTCCTTAGAAAATTTGGTCTGGAAATCCCCTTTAAACCAGCTCTTCCTCTACTGGGAATTTTCCCAGAGGATCTGAAAACATCATATCATAGGGATATATGTGTGCCTATGTTTATATCAGCACAATTTGTGATAGCCAAATCTTGGAAACAACCAAGATGCCCATCACCTGAGGAATGGTTGAAAAAGATGTGGTATTTTTACACAATGGAGTATTACTCAGCTATAAAGAATGATAAACTCGAAGCCTTTATATTAAAGTGGATGCCACTTGAACATATACTCATAAGTGAAATAAATCAGACACACATGTGTAAATATCATATAGTTTCCCTAGTATAAGAACTCAAAAGAAGAAATACAAATAGAAAGGAATAATACAAGTAAAAGGAAAGCAGGATTTCAAGGACTAACTAATCAAGAGAGGGAAAGGAGGAGGGCTAGGAAACATGACAATGTCAAGCCATACAGGTATATGTAGAAGATGGTCAAGGCAATGATCCTGAGAATCTTCACAAGATTTTCTAATCTAGCAGTTAACTGGAAAGATTCTCACCCTGACTAACTACATATGCTGATAGTTGTGAACTAAGCAACTTCACTGAAGATGGTAATCTGTAATAATAGTTTCATGCTTGGAGTACCTGTCATTCTGGTCTTCTGAAAATGGGCTACTTGTCATGACATGCCAGTTGCTGCTGTGCTGTCTCTTGGGTAGATGATTGTTCAAAAAGAAGGGGATGGTGAATGAAGGCAAGAGAGAGGAAAAGGAATGTTGTGGGACTGTCCTGCTTCAAGGTTGTATATGGTTAGATTTTTGGACTTATGTGTAAACATAAGAAGTATATGACACTTTATGCCTATTTTTAAAAATATATTCTCATTTTTAAATGTTTTTTCATCATATTATGTAGGGACTTAAAGTTCAACATATCAATACTTGATGAAAAATACCTGTTCCATGTTATGCCTAAAATGTTTGATATTCAGACAGATAGTGAGGTTAAGCTTAACAGCCTAAGTTGTATAGTAATAACAATAAGCTTGTCTTCTGGATGGTTAACAACCTAAGTTTGCAGACCAAAATTAGAGAAAAAGGAGGGCAGCAAGGAAAGCCAACATTTTGGCCCTAGCCTTCCAAGGTCACTTAAGACTCAGGACATATGAAAACTTGTACTGTAACGTCATGTAACTCGGTAGTGTCCCAAATTTTCTGATGAAGGAGATTATGGGGCCAAAGAGGAAAGTGATCGATGATGTAGACTGTGCCTAAGGAGAGTCATGTGGAGAGAAAACATTCTCTCAGGCTTTCACAGAGAGCACATTGGCCAAGCAATTTCCGTGACTCATCCACATGGCTAACACTGACAAAGGTTCTACAATCTGAGGTACAGGATCTCAGGATAAATCCTGAGGGGATTTTACCGACCGTATCAGACCCAAAAGCTACAACTCTTGTTGCATAGGTCCTGCTTTACCTTGGTCTTAACCATCCAGCAGAAAAGTATAAAAACAAAGTATAAGAAGTAAAGCCATGCTGTTATGTTGAGCTGTAGGGGGACTCAGGTTAACAATTTCTGACATTGCCAGTGAAATGGAATACCCAATACTATTATGGACCTCTGAACTTTTTTAGACTATTTTGCTGAGTTTACATACCTATAATATTTAAATGATGAAACTTAACAAAAAAAGGATATACAGATGAATGTCCATTTGATATTTGTGTATTCAAAGTGGTTAGGATAGATATATAGTTACATTCTCTTAATGAATTGAGGGATTTGTTCTAATGGTGTTTGTAAATAGGATATCAAATCCACATCTTGTACAGCAATTAACCACTAGGAAGAATATATGCAATGTGTTAATTATTGAAACTGTCCTACCAATTTGATTTGAAACTGTCTCATTGCTATTTGTTTCTCAATAAAATTATGAGGAAAAAAATTAAAAAACAAAGATGAAGACCATAATCAAAGTAAAAAAAAAAAAAAAAAAAAAACAGACAGTGGTGACAAGAATGGAGGTATCCAGCTTTCAGCTGGAACTGCCATCTTCCAGTAATTTTCCAAAAGGACTAACACAAAGGGCAAGAGGAGGGAAACCCCATATATGTTTTCCAGGCCTTGTAGGAAACACAGGGTTATTCCTTTGGCCACAGACATGGGAATCTACAAAAAGGGTGATATTGTAGACATCAAGGGAATGGGTACTGTGCAAAAAGGAATGCCTCACAAATGTTACCATGACAAAACAGGAAATGTCTACATTACCCAGCATGCTGTTGGCATTGTTGTAAACAAGCAAGTTAAGGGCAAGATACTTGCCAGGAGGATTAATGTGTGTATTGAGCATATTAAACACCCAAAAAGTCATGATAGCTTCCTGAAATGTGCCAAGGAAAATGATCAGAAAAAAGAGGGAAACCAAAGAGAAGGGTACCTGGGTTCAACTGAAGCACCAGACTGCCCCTCCCAGAGAAGCACACTTTGTGAGGATCAATGGGAAGGAACCTGGGTTGTTTGAACCTATTCCCTATGAATTCATGGCATAAACTGGGGATATTGCTCTGCCATTCAGCACCTAATCGGCAACTCAAGTGTTCTAGGTCCTACATAAAAATAAAACCATCCTATGTTATAAGGGTGGTTTTCTTAGTTGAACAGGTATGTAGTGCCTTCTTACCTCAGAAATATTTTCAGCAGATTTTCACTGTACCTAGTAATTTTTTCTAGTCTTTACTCTTCATTATTTTTCTTGCTGAAAGATATTGCTGAGGTATTGTGCAGGTGTATACCCAAATATTCAAATATTTATAAACTATTTATATTGGCTTGAAGATCCTGTAAATCATCATGGGGAAAAGACGTATCAAAATAAATGGAAGTCACTTCAGAAACAAATATAAGTCCATTTCAGTTAAATAAATTGTTTAAACAAAAAAATATGGAGGTACTCAGGTGTTTCAGCTTCAAAAAATGTCTAGATGCTGCCTTACTGAAGATGTGCCCCAAAAACTGTTGAACCACAGCATGAAACCCTTTTGTCAGCATGTGAGGAATCTTCAAGCTATAGCATCACTCTGGCACCATCTTGATCATCCTCACCAGGCTTCACAGAGGCAAGAGAACGGTCTTCCTGAAGCAGTTGACCAGTGGCTTGCTACTTGTGACTTGGCCTCTTAGCCTTAATTGTGTTCCTCTATGAAAAACACACCAAAGAATTGGATTGGCACCTCCATAAAAATTAATATCCAAGTGAAAATCCCCAAACACCTCACTGGTGTTTACTGCAATAAGAAGCATCTCTGGAAGCCCAGACACCAGAGAGACATTTTTGACACCAAAAGAGATACCAGATTTCAGAGCAGTGCAAGGGGGATCAGAAAGTGGCGGACCCACAGATTTTGCCAAAAAATCAAAGCTGTTCCTCCACTCTGTGACTGCCTGTGATCTGTTTTTATTCTTACAAATGGAATTTATCCTCATAAAGTAGTGTTCTGAATTTCTTACTAAGAACCTAATTAAGTAACTGATACATTTTTAAAAATAAAAATAAATCGAAAGGTAATCTCTTAGATTCCATAAGTAAGTGAGATCATGCAGCATTTGTCCCTTGAGACTGGCTAACACAATTTCCTCCAGTTTCATTCACAATGTCACAAACATCAAATTTCTAAGAATTAATGACACTCCATTGTATGCACACATGCCACCTTTTCTTCGCCTATTCTGTTCACAGAAACATAGGATTTTTTTTTCCTCTCTCCTGGCTGCATTGAGTAACTCTGAAATGAATTTAGAAATACAGATCTCACTTGAAAACAGTGATTTCATTTGAAACAAATCATAGAATCAGAGAATAGAGAGGTGGTCACCACCAGCTTTCAGATGGAGAAATGTCAGTCAAAGGGCACACAACTCTTAGTTGTAAAGCGAATGAATTCTGAATTCTGTACAGTGGATGAATTCAAAAATGAAGTTTGATCAGGTGACAGCTTATAAATATCGTCACTATACAGACATAGACACATGGACACAAAATGATAACTACGGATGATACTGTATCTTCCCTGCAGGTTCAAGTCTTTTCTTTCCAGAAAGAAATGTGAGCAGTTCTTTTAGTTACTCTCTTTGTCACTGAGACACAATGCTCAAGGCCTGCAACTCTAACAGGTAAAGGTACATTCTGGCTCACAGTATGTGGCGATTTCAGTCTGTACCTGGCTGGCCCCAAAGTATGGCCTGTCAGAGCAGAATCAGCTCATGGTGTGGACAGGAAGCAGCAGGACATAGAGGACGGAGGGAGAGAGACTCTGTGAGGCCACGCCCTGGGGAGCTAACCTCCTCCCCAGAATTCCAACATCACATTGAGCTGCACTGCTATGAGTCCACTGATGGGTCCACCCATGCTCCAGTCATCTCCTCAAAGCCCCACCTACGAGAACATGAGGATGTGGGGAGGCACGTAGATATGATCTGTATGGCATTTATCTAGATGTCCCCCAAAAGCCACAAGCAGTCATACATAGCAATTTTTCTAAGGTGGCTGGATCTAGAGTGTGTGATGCTCAGGTGTGTGGGGGAGAGTGATTACTAAATTAGTCCACTGATAGGCTTGGAGTAACTCTGGGTAGGATTAAGGATGCCCCATCCCGTGGGTGATGTTTCCTGAGGGCAGGTAGCCTGAGGGCATTATAAAGGGACAGAAAGAATCTGCTTGCTGCCTTGCTGCCTTCTGCTGGCCGTGAACTGTTTCTACTCCACAAACCTCTGCACCACACCACCCTGCTTTGGAGCCAGCTGCCCATGGCCTCAGCCCACTACAAACTGTGAGCTACAGTAAACTGTTCCTCTTTAACTTTGAGTGCTAGGCATTTTGTTTCAGCAATGAGAAAAGTAACTAAGACAAAAGCCATTAGAGTAATAAAAGTACTGGGAAAAATGGAAGAGTTGTTTCTCTAGTCTCTGGAAGGATTCAATTCATTTTTTATGCATTCAATGTGTTTGCATGAAATGTTGGTCCAATGTCAAAAGTTATCCCCAAGGTTGTGAGACTTAGACTGGAATGAACTGGAATGACCTGGAGCTTATTACTTAGGAGTTCGAGCACTGTGCTGTTGCTTCAGAAAACCCAACAAAAAGATGAATCCACTTCTACAGTCTTCTCACCTCTGGATAGCAACATTGTTAGCCCTCAAATATACGCAAAGTACTTAGACAGAATTCCATCCAGTTTCTTTGTCCCCTAATTTCATATCTCTTAAATTTCAGTGTTCATTGTCCAGTACTGTCACTGATAGAAATTGTTACAACAGCAAGTACATCCTTCCACAATTCATACGTGAAAGTTACAGCACCCATTGTGATGCTATTTCAAGATGGGGCCTTTGGGAATTTGTTATGACTAGATGAGGCTATGAGAGTGGGGGCCCTTGTGATACAATTAGTAGGTTTGTAAGAGGGAGAGATAAAGACCCAGGTGGTGTGGGAAGCACACTGCCCACTTGCAAGCCAGTAGGAAAGTGGCTTGTTGAACTCCATCAAAGTTCAACCCAGCTGGCTTCCTGCTCCCAGGCTTCTAGCCTCCAGACCTATGGGAAAATACATTTGTGTTGTTGAATCCATACAGCCCATGGAATTCTGTTATGACAATCTGAACTGATTAAGACATTTGTTTTTCCTCTTTTGTTTTTCTGCAAAGCTTTATTTCAGAGGAACTCAGACCTTCTTGGCAGCTGCCTTCCTCATGGTGGCCAGCACGTTGCTCAGCTCCTCATGTTTCCTCTTGGCATGGCTGTGCATTCCCATCGTTTTTTTTTTATGAACTTGAGAGCACGCATGTCCTTGGAGACCTTGAACAGCTCCATGGCATGCCGCTTTTAGGGGGCAAAGCCGCACACCTCCCGGATCATGTCCCACACAAACTTGGTGTGTTTGGTGAGGCACCCGTGATGGCGGCTGTGCCTTGGTTTGCTCACATTCTTAGTCACCTTGTGACCCTTGTTGAGGCCCGCAGCCATGGGATAACAGAGGGCCATGGCTACTGTTCTTTGATGGTTGCTGTGACAGAAGTGTTTTACCTCTTTTAATTTCTTACTCGGGTTCCAATTCAGGATCAAGTGTTATATCTTATTGTATCTCTTAATATAATATATTGATACTACATATATATGTATATAATGTCAGAATTATGAACACATAATTAAGCTAAAGGAGAAGTAGCTATAAGAGATACTTCTTTTGGGGCTGGTGAGATGGCTCAGTGGTCTAAAGCACCTACTTAGAACGAGCTTAGCAAAGCAAAGGGACCTCAGTTCAATCCCCCAGCACCACATGCCAGCCAGGGCCGCCCCCTGGTGGGCTGAGCTGGCCACACACACACACACACACACACACACACACACATAAATAAATAAAAATTTTAAAAAAGAGATACTTGTTTCAACTATAAAATGATAGTAACAGTGATAATAATAATAATAATAATAATAACAGTAGTAGTAGTACTAATAATGAGCAATTTGTTTCAAAAAGCACTTACAAAGTACTAGCCCATGTGTTAAGGGCTTTAAAAGGTTGATCTAACTAAATCCTCCCAATGATACATAATGCGGCTTCCACTACCATTCCCATTCCATTTGTGAATGACTTAGAGAAGTGAGGCTGCTTTCTCAAAGTCATAGCAGTATTTAAGTGGAACAACTAAAGTGAATTCTTTAGGACACAGCTTCCTAAACGTACATACAAATCACCAAGTCACCTCGTTAAAATGCAGATACTGAGCCTGTATGTCTGGAAGAAGACAGAGATTGTGCATTTCTAATGAGCTCTCGGGTGATGCTGGGGTTTGTTCCACTAAACACACTTGGAATAACAAGAATCTAGAGGCACATAACAAAAAAAGTGGGCTGTTATATAAGTGCTGACTAGATATTTCTTGAATTATTTAACAATGAAAGAGATAGGAGAGAGAGAGAGAAAGATTAAAAAGATCTGTTGTTAGCCTCACTGATCGACTGCATGTTCTCATAATTATGCCTTTTCTCCACAAGAAAGTTGTGGAGAAAGATGCCCAGGAACAAGACACTGCCTAATCATGGAGGACAGCATAATGACAGGAAGCTGAAGGAAACACCATCACCGAGCAGGGGCACTTCACATCTGGCTGTGTCTATGAGGTCGTTGCATAATTTCACTTAGACTCCCTTTTCTTCTCCCCTATTTCCATTGGCCTGTACCACTGTGAATTAATTAGGTGCCTAACCCTGCAAATGTCACCTGGGGGGATAGGAACTACAAAACTGCTCTCAGGAGGAGGAGATTCACCAGGGGCAGAGTTGAAAACAAGTGCCCGCTGAAGGTCCTGCTAAGAGTCTATGGGCAGGAAAGCTGCACTCCTAAGCAAGTCACTGATGCAGCAGCTGCACTTTAGGGCTTCAGAACACACAGTGAGTACAAGTGCAGGATACTGTGAAAGAGCCCATCACTGCAGAGGCCAGCTTGAAACAGTCCTGTCAATCAGTTTTTTGGTTTTTTTAAATAGAAACCTTCACCAAAGTATAACCAACTTGCTGTAAAGGGCACATCATATATTTAAAGTATAAAATTTCATTAAGTTTTGAGCTGGCCAAATAGCTCAGTAGATTAAAGTGCCTGCAAGCAGGTGCAGGGGCAAGGGGTTTGATCCCCAGGCCTTCCATGCTGCCCCTGCCCCTGGGGCATGCTAAATTGGCAATAGAGACTGGGCGTGGCTGCATGTGTTCTTTGGAGGCTGTAAACAGGCTGGTCACTACAAGTGGAAGATGTGAAGTTACTAACAAAATTCCCTCTCCCTTTTATGCTTCTCTCCTGCTCAGAACATGCAGGAACATCATCTGAGTTTTGTTACTTCAGCCTATAGTAGGTCTGTATGCTCACACATATCATACAGTGGACACTGGTGTTCCCAACAGTCTTGTTTACCAAGAATCTCAAAATATAACCTATTTTGAAAAACAATTAGTAGCTGGAATTAGTTAAGATGAGCCCTAAACTCAATAATTTGTGACCTGTAAGACTATGCACAGAGGCACAAGCCCGTGGGCCCACGACAGAGAAGGCGTTGGGAAGACAAGCATGGAGGCTAGAGTGAGGTGCCAAAAGCCAGGGACTACCCTGGATGCCTGTGAGTGCCTGCAGTGAGGAGTCATGGAAAAGCCTCTTCTGAGGTCTCCTGCAGGACCTCCCCTGCCAGTGTTTTGATTTCTGGATTCCGGCTTCCAGAACATTGAAAGAATAAATTTCTTTTGAGGAACTTGCCATGCTTGTGGTCATTTGCTTTGGCTGCCCAAAGAGTAATACAGGTAATGGGTAGAAAACCCATAAATACATGTTTAAAAAGGCAAATTTACTTCAGTTGGGAACCAAGGAAGAAGGCAGCCTGAGAAGACCCCGTCAAAATGCAAATGCGCTACACTAATTTTCCTGGCAGCTCCAAACCTAGGGTGACTCTGGGTCTAAGGATAGAGAAGGGAGCAAAGGTGCTTGCAGCTGCACATGTCAGGGACTCCAGAATACTCAGCGGTGCACCTTGTGACTGTCAAAACAGTACCAATGTTGAGAAAGGGATAAAGTGACAGGCAAATAGCAGCTTGGCTTGGCAGAGCCTGGGGCCTGCTGAGACCACGTCCAGGACCTGCAGAGTAAGGCAGAGTTAATCTTTGCCTGCACTTTTATTTTGGAGGCAGTGGGGGCCTCATGGGAATTGAACACAGGGTCTCTCCAATGAGTTCCATCCCAAAAACTTTTAGTTTTTGAGACAGAATCTCACTAATCACTGAATTGTACAGCCTAGGTTCAAACTTGCAATCCTCCTGCCTCAGCCTCCCAGAGTACAGGGCTAACAGGGGTGAACCACTAGGCCTACTTTGGCTATATTTGTATTTCTTCTTTATAAACTTGTTTGTGCCTCTGAAATTATCTTTCCTAGGTCTGTCTCAAATGTCTTGATAAGAAGCTTTTATTAACATCCCCTATGCCATTATGTACTTAGCTCTGACAGTGAAAAAGGAAATCTACTTAATTATCAAATAACTAAATAGCTAACTCCATGGTCTAAGCACTTGCTGGCCTGGAAAGTTCAAGGGCCCCAGTTCAATCCCCTGGTACCACATGCTGTGCTGGCCCTGCACTGAGCTGGCCACCGAAACTAGGCATGGTGGCGAAGCTTGTAATCCCATGCTGGGGAAGCTGAGACAGGAGAATCACTATGAATCTGAGCTGTGTAGTGAGACCCTGTACCAAATAAATAAATACATAAAAAGATTCAGTTAAATCTATATATCAGGGCCAGGGAGATGGCTCAGTGGAATAAGCGCTTCCCTGGCAAGCGCAAGGGCCTGAGTTCAATCCCCGGTTCCGCCAAAAAAAAATCTATATATCAGTTTTTATTGTCAACACTGCCATTTTGACAATATGAGCTGTGCCTATTCAAAAATAGGGCATGTCTTTCTACTTTTTAACTCTTTTATCAGAATACTATAGTTTTCACTTAGAGGTCTTTAATTTCCTAGATTCAGTTAATTCCTAAGTATTTAGTTTTTGATACCACTGTGAACAGTATTGTTTTCCTAATTTCTTTCTTATTTCACTGTTGGTATACAGAAACACTATTGGATCTTTTTGCATTTTGAATCCTGTTACTATGCTGAATTAATTAGTTCCAGGACTCTTGCTAAACTTTTTGGGTTTTCTATATGTAGAGAACCATGTCATCTGCAAATAATGATAATTTCACTACTT
>NW_004524986.1:455017-455581 GCF_000260255.1 Octodon degus | reverse complement strand
TATATATATATGTATTTCTCTTAAGAGTATGGTCTCTAGTTGCACCCACTTACTGACAAACAGGATAAATTTGAGTCTTTTGTCAGTAAATGGATGCAACTAGAGACCATACTCTTAAGCAAAATAAATCAGACCCGCATGTGCGAACATCATGTTATCTCTTTAGTGTGAGAATCTGAAAGAGAAAAATGGAATCTGAAGGGCATGATAGATACTGGGAAAAGGGAATAAAATTATTAAAAGGGAAAGAGTTACTGAGTTGAGGAAAAGGACAGGAGAGGGAGTGGGGGAAAGAGATTTATCTATGTATGTAAGCAGGATGTTTTGGACAACTGTACTGTGCGTTTCTGCTGGTCTATGGAAATAAGCAGTTAATGCTTTAATTTATTTCATCTCCTTTTTTCAATTGTTTGTACCTTTTCTCTTCTTAATTTCTTATGCACTACTTTCTTTTTTTTCTTTCTTCAATTTCACGTGCATATATCTGGTGATATGTATAACTGGTCAGAAGAGAACACTATGTATTACAACAAATACTGTGAAATTCATATTACTTTGTTAAGT
>NW_004524986.1:434058-454847 GCF_000260255.1 Octodon degus | reverse complement strand
GGCCAAAGTTTCAAGCACTACATTAAACAGGAGTAGTATATAAGTGTACACCCTTAGGGCTGGCCAGATAGCCCAGCAGAGTAAAGCACCTGCTTAGGCAGACACAGGGACTGCGGTTCGATTCCAGGAGTACCATGCCAGCCCCTCCCCCAGGTGCACAGAAATGGTGTTTAGAACTGGGCATGGTGACTCACACCTATAATCCCAGCACCTGAAAGGTGGAAAACAGGAGGATCACTAGGAGTCTGATCTGTGTAGTGCAACCCTACAGACCTTGTACTACATATGTTAAAAAAAAAAAAAAGAAAGAAAGAAAGAAAAGAGTGTAAAGAATGTGCACCCTTGTCATGTTCTTGATTTTGGAAAAAAAGTTTTCAATTTTTCCCGTTAGTAAGAAGTTGGTATTGGTTTGTCATAAATACTTTTTATCAGTTTGAGATAAGGTCCTTCTATACCTGTTTGTCAGGGGTTTCGACATGAATGACAGACTTTGTCAAATGCTTTTTTTTTCCAGAACCTGAGATTGAACTCAGGCCCTTGAGCTTGCCAGGTAAGTGTTTATTCTACTGAGCTGTCTCCCCAGCCCAAAGAATTTTTTTTTTTTTTTTTTTTTTTTTTTTTTGCCTGCTCAGGATACCTTAAGAGCAGGTCTGGTAAGGCATGAGGATCTGGGGATCAAACCACAGAATTCTGAGCCTAACTGCTTTTTTTTTTTTTTTTTTTAAACCAGGAATCAACTCAGGACGTAGCATTTGCCAGGCAGGAACTGTGCCACTGAGCCATATCCCCAGGACTGTCATAATCTTCTTAATTATTGGTTACATTCTGCTTGCCAGTAGGCTTGTAGTTTTCTTTTTTGTTAAGTCCTTGTCTGGTTTAGGTATCATGGTAATATTACCTTCCAAGTACAAAAAATAAATAAATAGAAATTTAAAAATTTAAAAATATTGCCTTCCAAGAATGAGTCTGACAGTGTTCCTTCCCTTTCAATTGCATTGAAGAGTTTGAGAAGTATTGACATTAGAACTTCCCTGAAGTCTCATAAAATTTTGCAGTGAATCAGTCAGGTCCTGGAATTTTCTTCTTGACTGGACTTCTTCTTCTTCTTTTTTTTTTAAATGTATTTAGTACAGGCTCTCATTTCACAGATCAGGCTCGTAGTGATCCTCCTGTTCTCAGCTTCCCAAGCACTGGGATTTCAGGCATGAGTCACCATTCTCAGTCTCAGTGTTGCTGTCTCAGCGTGCCCCAGGGACGGGGCTGGCATGGCACACCAGGGATGGAACCCTGATCCCTGCATCTGCCTAAGCAGGTGCTTTAATTCGCTGAACTATTTGGTCAGCCTTTGGACTTCTTATTATCTCTAATTTTGTTTTTTATTGATCTTTTCAGATTTTTTATATTTTGTTGGTTCAGTTTTGATGATTAGCATATTTAGGAATGTCTCTATTCCTTCTAAATTCTCAAATATACTGGAATATATGCTTCTGAAGCAGCTTCTCATCCTCTAGATTCAGTGTTGTCAGTTGTGATTTTGCCTTTTTCATTTCTAATTACATTGCTATGGGTTTTTTATTTCCTTATTTTGGTAAATTTGGCTAACCATTATCAACTTGTTTATTCATTTAAAGAAAAAATGATAATTCAGCTAACTCATAGATCCTTTGTATGTTTTTAATCTCAATTTTGATAATTTTTACTCTGATCTCCATAATTTCTTTTTTTTTCAATTAATTCAGGATTTGAATTGCTGTTGTTTTCCTGGATGCACCACTAGGTTATTTGTTTGGAATCACTCAATTTTTTAATGTGTGCATTCTCAACTATAACTTCCCTCTTACATCTGCTCTATTTGTGTTCCATAGGTTTTGGCATGTTATGTTTCCATTATTATTTGATTCTGAGAACTTTTTATTTCTTCCCTAATTTTTTCTGGTATATATTGCTTAACCTCCTTGTGTTTGTGTATGTCTTAGGGTTTCTTTTGCTGTTTGTTTCTAATTTCATTCCACTCTGATCCAATAGTATGCAGGGAATGCTTTCAATTGTATTTATATAGGGATGTTTTATGATGTAAGACTTTTTTGTGTATGCTAATTTTTAAAAATGTGCATTATGAGCTGGTGAGATAGCTCAGCAGTCTAAAGCGTCTGCTTAGGCAAGCATGCAAGGACCACAGTTCAAACTCCAGCACCACATGCCGTGCCAGCCCAGCCCTCAGGGTGGGCTGAGCAGGCCACCAAAAAAAAAAAAGGAAAAAAGAAACTGATCGGAGCTGGTGAGATGGCTCAGTGGTCTAAAGCACCTACTTAGAACAAGCTTAGCAAAGCACAGGGACCACGGTTCAATCCCCAGCACCACATGCCAGCCAGCCCCGCCCCCTGGTGGGCTGAGCTGGCCACACACATACACACACAAATAAATAAATAAATAAATAAAATTAAAAAAGAAAAAGAAACTGATCTGTAAAAGAAATGTGTATTCTGTTTTTACTGGGTGAAATGCTATATGGATAAAGTGTCAGAAGGCAGAACTAAGATCTAAACAGGACTGTGGCTTCTGAATACTTTAATGAAATTAAACCTATAATTGTATTGGTATACATTGGAGATACCTATTGACAGCACACTTTGTCACTCTGCTCTATTGTTTCATGAACTTATTTGCTTAACACTACTTTTAGTTTTCCTAGATAAGAATTAAATCTGGGCATGGTGGCACATGCCTATATTACCAGCACTATGATAGCTAAGGAAGGGGGATAGCCAAGAACAGACTGGGCTACACAGTGAGTTCAGTGCCAGTCTGAACTAATGTTGAAAATAAAAGACGGGGTAAGGACTAAACATTTAGCCCTAAACATTATACTTTTGGGGTGGTGGATGCTGAACCCAGGCATTCATATGTGACAAGCATAATCTCCCACTGAGCTACCACCTCTAAGCACATCTTCTCTACTTTTCACATGATTTTCCTTTTACCTAGAGTGTCAAAACACAAGCACACACTTCGTAGTCACTTTTCCATTGCTGGGGAGATTAATGGGCACCCAGGATTTAAAGGAGGAGAGATTCATTCTGGCTCGTGGTCTTAGAAGGCTCAGCCAAATGGCTCCCAGAAAGAAATGGCATGAAATCAGGGCATGGAAGAGAACACTACTCAGCCCATGACCTCTGTGAAGCAGAGAGAGATTGGGCAGGAACCAGGGACACAGCCCCAGCAGCCATCTCCAGGAAGGCCTCACTCCAACAGCACATTCAGCTATGAACTCATCAACAGATGCATCTGCTGATGAGCACAGCATGTTCTAAATACACACACACACACACACACACACACACACACACACACACACACTGCACCACCATCTAATCAGTGTCATTCTTTCTCCTCACTCTGGTAGAAGGCAGTTACTACTCATTTACACCAACCTTCTATGTCTGTCTCTGATTTATCCAACCAAACTCAAAAGGAATAAAAGAATAAAGAAAGAAAAGGAAAAGGAGAAGAAAGGCAAAGGTAAATGACTTAGAGTTTTGTTTTGTTTTGTTTTGTTTTGTACTGGGGATTGAATTCAGGACCTTTCTCTTGCAAGGCAGGCGCTTCTGCTGCTGAGCTATCTTCCCAGCAAAGCAGATGTATTAGGAAAGATATCAAAAGAAAGAAACCAGGACCAGCCAGATAGCTCAGCGGACTAAACCACTTGCTTAGGCAGAGTACAGGGACCACAGTCTGTGCTGGCCCCGCCCCCGGGGCTCACTGAGACAGCAACTGAGACTGGGCTTGGTGGTGTGCCCCTGTAATCCCAGTGCGTGGGAGGCTGAAAACAGGAGAGATCAGACTCACTAAGAGTCTGATCTCTTTAGTGAGACCCTGTACTAAATACATAAAAAAAAGAAAGAAACCAAAACACAATTTAAAAATTAGAGATAAAAACAGAAAGCTAAATTAAATAAATAAGACTAAAAACCAGTTTAGGAACATGTTTTAACTTGGAGAATAATAGACTTCTCATTAAAGGTTGGAAAGAGTTCATTTTTGGTGAAAGTAGAAGAGACAAATTCACCACCCTTACTGGGCACTTACCATTGGCAGAGCGTGAGCCTTCCTATCTAGCAGCTTACAGCGGTGGGTAGAAAGAAGACTAACAGTCAGTTCAGTGGAAGAGATTGCAAGGGGTCCTAGTACGTAGCTGCACAGTACAATAACTGTAGACAGCCATAATATACTGTGTGTTTCAAAAAGCCAGGAGCAGTTTGAATATTTTTACCACAAATATCATAAACATTTAAGGAGATAAATATGCTTACCCTGGCTTCCCTATCACACAAAATATTTGTGTATTTAAACATCACATGGTACCTCACAAATATGTGCAATTTTATCTTGCAAGTATCAGTTAAATTTTTTTTACTAAAAAAAAAAAAAAAATCTGCAACTGGGTGTAGTGGCTTGTAACACCAGCACTCAGGGATTCTGAGGCAGGAAAATCACAAGTTTGAATCCCACCTGGACGGCTTAACAAGTCCCTGTCCCCGAAAGAAAAACAATGTTTTCTCTCAGTTGTCCAGGTCGGCTTGCCGGCGCAGCCAGGCACAGGGAGCCAGCCTGCCAGTGGCGTGGAGCTGTGTTTGTCTTAAAACCTACATAACCCTTCGGAGGCCCTTGGAGAAATCCTGCCTTGACCAAGAATTGAAGCTGATCAGCAAGTATGGGCTCCGGAACAAGCGAGAGGTCTGGAGAGTCAAATTTACTCAGGCCAAAATCTGCGAGGCTGCAGGGGAGCTGCTAACGCTGCACCAAGAGGACCCTCGGCGTCTCTTCGAAGGCAACGCTCTCCTGAGGCCACTCATCCGCATCGGGGTGCTGGATAAGGGCAAGATGAAGCTGAATTACATCCTGGGCCTAAAATTGAGGACTTCCTGAAGAGGTACCTGCAGACCCAGGTCTCCAAGCTGGGCCTGGCCAAGTCCACTCACCACACCCGTGTCTCATCCACCAGCTCCACATCAGGGTCCGCAAGCAGATGGTGAGCATCCTGTCCTTCATGGTGTGTCTGGACTCCCAGAAACACATCGACTTCTCTCTGCACTCCCCATATGGGGGCTGAACGAAGAGGAAGAATGTGAAGAAGGGCCAGTGTGGGGCTGGTGCCAGTGATGAGGAGGAGGAGGATTAACCCGCCCTTCAATTTCTGTTGAAGGATTTAGTTTTCTAGTTGCAGAATAAGCCAGGACAAATAAAAATAATAATAATAAAAATACATTTAAAAAAGAGAAAAGAAAAAGAAAAGAATGACAATAAGGGCTGGAGAGATGACTCAGTAGAATAAGTGCTTCCCTGGCAAGCTCAAGGGCCTGAGTTCAATTCCAGGTTCCGCGAAAAAGAAAGAAAAGAAAAGAAAAACAATAAACATTAAAAGTAGCTGGGAGTATAGCTCAGTGTGAAGTCCCTGGATTCAAGCCAGAGAGTGCATGGGTGTGTGCATACGCGTGTGCACACACACACAACATAGCATCGGTTCAGAAAAGAAAAGGTCTTTATAAATCTCGAGCTGAAATAGGAGCTTTGCAGAGATACACAGTGAGTTTCTATCGAAGAAAAACAGAAAGGGAAGAGGGGGATAGAGCCCCCTAAAAAGTGATTGGATGGCCTGAAAATGCAAATCTGATAGAACTTACCTTTTTGTTTTCTTGAGACAGGATTTCACCAGGGCGTTCAGATTGGTCTTGAACTCACTACCTAATCTGGGCTAACCTCAAACTTGTGGTGATCCTCTTGCCTCAGCCTCCCCAATACTGATATTACAGGCATGCGCCACCACACTGAGCTTCAAATTTACCTGTTTAGCTGGATGTGGTGGTGTGTGCCTTCAATCCCAGCACTCGGAAGACTGAGGCAGGAGGATCACTTCAAATTCAAGGCCAGCCTGGGCTACAAAATGAGCTCAAGGCCAGCCTGAATTGCATGGAGAGATCCTGCCTCAAAAAGGAAAAAAAAAAACTATTTATCTTGTTTATTAGCTGCCCCATTGGTATCTAAGCTTTTCAGTGATAGGGCTTTACCATTATACCTCCAAATACTTTACTAGTAATCAATAAATATTTTTGAATGAGTGAATGTCAGGCATTCAGTTTAGACTATACATAAGGAACAATACTTCTGTTCAAAAAGAAATTGTTGTACGATGCCAGTAAGCCACTTACAACTAAAGAGTTTTGCTTTTTTTCTTCTTCTTCTTCTTTTTTTCATGTCATATCTTCAACCATAAAGATAAACTATAATATATTCAACAGCCACAAAAGGAAGGGCCTGTAGATAAGCTGTTTGGTACATTGTTATGGTTGTCTTTTAAATGATGGAATTTTGTGTTCTATCTAAAAAAAAAGTGATATTATTATTGTTATATTCATGTATCAGTGGTTTTCAACCATGTAGTGCTTATGCATATTAAACTAATTGTATATAAACTTTGGAGAATTGCTTAGATCCTTTTCTGTTGTTGTTGTTGCTTTTGCAGAACTGGGGATTGAACTCAGACCCTTGCATTTGCCAGGGAAGTGCTTATTCTACTAAGCCATCTCCCTAGCTCCATTTTCTGTTTTTTTGGTATTTAGTACAGGGTCTCACTACACAGATCAGATACCCAAGTGCTGGGATTACAGATACATGCTACCACACCCAGTCTCAATCGCTGTCTCATTGTACCCCAGGGGCAGAGCCAGTACGGCACATGGGGGATCGAACCCTGGCCACTGTGCTTTTTTTTTTTTTTTTTTTTTTTTTTTTTTTTTTTTCAGTACTGGGGATTGAGCTAAGGGCCTTACACTGCCTGGCAAGCGCTTATTCTACTAAGCTATCTCCCCGACCCCTAGACCCTTTAGATTTACTTTCTACACATCATAAATAGTTTATATGCTGTCAAAATAGTAAGACTATGTCACATTATATCTAAAGTCCTATCAATTGTGTACTTCAGCATTATACTACCTACCTTTAAAGAAAAAGAACATGCCTTAAACTATAACAAAATATATTGCTAAGAATTTTTATGCCCACTGAGTTTTTCAGATCAAAACATAAATTTCTATCACATGTTGTTCTTGTGCTATTATTATAAAGATTTAAATTAAAAAACGATCATTGTTGTTAGTCCTTCACATTCACAGGCTAATGTTATCATTTGAATAACTTTTCAGCTCAGTGTCACTGACATGCTTTTCTGAGCAAATTTTATCCATTGCCCTCTCAGGGCAAACAAACAGTCTGCCATGAGCTCGGGTAACTGCGATCTCACCTTAAAGTGCGGATATGAAGATGCTGGTGCACTCAGAACCTGGAGTCTTCACCACACATCCTCAGCGTGCTCTGTTGGTTGCTGGGGGGTGGCAATTTCCAGTCAGCCACCAGGAATGACAACTGCAGGATTCTCTTGCCCAGGAAACGGTGCCTCTTCGTGTCTGTCCCCTAAGCACCAGTTAATGTAGGGGGCCCAAGGCTGCAAGGCAGTTCATGTCGATGTCACGTGTGCATCCTGATTTCAGCAGTATTCACCGTGACTCTTGGCCCTAACAGTATACGGTGACAGACATCACTTTACCTTTTGTTAGATACCGTTAGGAAATCACCACTATTATTAATTTATTTTCGGTCTGAGTCCACTGAAGACTCCCCAACTAAGGTTTGTGACCCACAGGATCTACCTTTTATACCTTGCTAGCTTAGAAAGATGTTATTTTAGGCAACAGACCTATAAGTAGGCCTGGAGGCTATTGTCTGAAATTAATAGAAGAAAACTGATATCAATAGAAATGAGAGTCCTGCTCAGGCTGGATCACAAACAGAGAAAATACATTTGCAAGGGATGGCATGGATCAATTTGTTTTGCCTGGCCACTTGTAAATATAAAGCTTACATCATAAAAGTAAGAGATTCAGAGTCATACTTCTAATCCCATCACTCGAGAGGCTGAAACCATGCAATTGGCGTTCAAGGCCAACCTGAATTACATGGCAAGGCTCTGACCCAAAAAAAAAAGAAAAGAAAAGAAAAAAGAATAAGTGACTCAGAGTCATGATTTAATATATTTGTGTTAAGAAAGAAAAAACTGACATTAGGTATCATTATTCAACATTTACTGAGTTCTGTAGGTCTTAGTGCAGGTTATGCAATACAGTATTAAAGATAATCCTATAATCCTCAGGAAAAAATGTTGGCTTTTTCAACACAAGCATGAAAAGAAAGAGCTGCCTATATTATAACCTATTCACAGTCTAGGAAAACCTGTTAAAGTCATGGGATATTATGCTCAAATCTTTTAGACTCCTTTTCTATAAGACAAGGATTAGAAACCTGGCTATAGAGACCATTTCAGACTTGTGCATGCTTCAATTTACACTTAAATTCAAAGCTGCAAAAGCTTTCCCCTAATGGAGAGAGCATTGTTATTTGTCCCTTTCTAGAATTAGTCATGTGAAAAGAAATAAACTAAAAGACTAGCTGTATAAATTCACCTGACAGATGAACATGCATGGTGGATTCACTCCTGGTCAACCTGTAACACTCAGCAGGACTGAACCAGCATGGTGCTGGGTGTGGAAGGCTTGCTGGAGGATTGTTGCCAACAGCACAAAAGGAGAGCTAAAGGGGAATGTGGTGCTGTTGATTCTCCTGGAGAAGCTTTCCATGCTGGCTTTCCTGATGTGAACTCGGCTGTTGTCATCAGAGAAGCTCCGGTCCTCGCTGTCACTGAGCATGGCTGAGGTTCTTTGAGGGAGCCCTGGCCCTTACCTTGAGCACTCAGCTTGCTGGTGCAGACTTTCCAGCCTCCACCACTGACCTTTGGGCCTTCCCAGAGCAGGTCTTTGATGCGGACTTGCATGAGACATTGTTGTGGGTACTAGGCCTCCAGCTGGACTTGTGGAGGACATTGCCATGGAGTCCAGGCCTTCAGATGGATTCTTTGGGTCTCTAGTGCATAAACAAAGCTCTCCTTGCACTCCTTGCATTTGACATTTTTTGGTGAATATTATAAAATAACCCTATAAATTATGTGTCCTGTATTAAGTCTGTTCACTTGCCAACCCTGGGTATAACATGGTTCTTAGTATTCCCACAGCACATTACAAGGTGAGGGTGGGTAGAGCGCAGGCCTTGGGAGGTCTGGGTAACATCCAGAGACCCTCAGATGAGCAGCAACAGGACTAAGATTTGAGGCTTGCCTGCCTAGCCTTCTGTGCATGCCCTACTACCTTCAGCACATAATGAGCTTTGCCTCCACATAATCCTAGATTTTTGAGACTAAGATCTCCAGGCTGAGAAAGAGGCAGAGATTGGTTTTCGTTTGCCCAGTAATAAGTCTCTTTGGGCTGGCAAGATAGCTCAGCAGACTAAGCACCTGCATTGGCAAACACAGGGAACAGGGTTCAAGCCCTGGCACCGCCCACAGGGCACGCTGAGCCAGTGGCCCAGTCTGGGCATAGTGTTGCACACCTGTAATCCCAGCGCTGGGGAGGCTGAAAACAGGAGGAGCACTATGAGTCTGAGCTGCATAGTGAGACCCTGTACCAAATACATAAAATGAAAATAAGTAAATAAATATCTCTCTACCTTAGCAAAATTTCTAGAATATTGTCTGTCTGTAGGCTCTTCAGCTAACACTGCTAATCAGATCCTTTCCCAAGATCATTCTGTAAATGCTGCCTCCCTTCTTTGTTCTACTTCCTCTGCTTCATCAGTGTTGAATGAGTAAGAATGGAAAAGCCTAACGGAGCAGTGTTCCTGCCTACTTACTTGGTAAGCTGGAGTCCTGGGCTCCAGACTGGGTTTTCAACCTGGGATGATAAGCAGCTTCCAGAAGCTTCACCCATCACTGTAAGGAGGATGTCAATCCAATCAGAATTCAGGGTTGGGGGGATGTTTCCCTTTTCTTTTTTTTTTTTTTTTTTTTTTTTTTTTTTTGTGATACAAGGGATTGAACCCAGGGCCTTTCCATTAAGCTACATTCTCCATCCTTTTTCAGTATTTTTTACTTTCTTTTTTTTACTTTTATTTAGAACTTACTCCTTTCTTTGTATAAATATGCAATAAAAATCTATTTCCTGTGGTCTACCAACTCGCAGGAACATTGATGTTTTCCTAAATAACTTTTGCATATTCAACAGCACAAAACCAAGAATTACATAGACATTAGATTTTCTTAACTCAGCAGTTCTTTTTTTTATTTTATTGAGAAACAAATATCAATGAGACAATTTTAAAAGTGATTAATAGGACAGTCTCAATAATTAATATATTGTACATTGTTATCTTCTGGTTATCCGTGGTTTTCCATATTACAAGATGCAGACAGAATATCCTGTCCAAACACTATTAGTACAAATCTTTCATCCCACTGAATTAAGCAAAAGTGGCTCCATATATAACTATTCTGCATATACAGATACATACAGGACCTCCATGAGTCATTAAGCTGCCCAGGCTGGGCCTGAACTTCTGATCCTCTTGTCTCCACCTCCCAGAGCCCTGGGGGTACAAGGGGCCACTGTGCTCAGCCTCAGGATATTTGAACAGTATCTATTCTGTGACAGGCCCTTCCTGAAAAGAATGAGTCCCTAATTCTTTCCCAGAATTACTTAATTACTTTTCTTTCTTTTTTTCTAAGTCCTTCTCATCCTATGAATTCAAACAGCAACAGGAAATCTCTCTGGTTTTCTTCTCCATCCCTGTTACTCTATTTATAACACCAGATGTTGCCAGGTGTCAGCAACAAAATTAAAGAGGGACTATCAGAGTCTCTCTGAGCTACTGCTGTTACTTGGGGTGCATCTAATACGCTGCATTGGTGAGTTGCTGTTCAGTTATGTGCATTCAGGTAGTCTGGGCATTTTAAGGACACCCAGTGAGTTACTGTTTTCTGAGCTGCACACCAAGCCCCTCTATACCGTGTACATATAAGCTGCTAATGCCTAAAACAGGGAACCTTAAGGAGTCATTCAAGCCAAAACCCCTTGCTAAAAGTGCAGTGTTCTCAGCTACACTGTGACAAAGCAGAAATAAGAAGCTAGGCTTTACAGCAAAAAATGGAGCAAGCACTTAGGGTGGTAACTCCTGCCCCAGGTGGGCTGGTACTCCAGGCATGCTTGCCAGGCTTGGAAGGGGAGTCGCTGTGAGTCTGAGGCCAACCTGGGCTAAGCAGTGAGTTCAAGGCCAGGATGCTGTCTCAAAAGAGACAAAAGTGAAAAAGATGGCTGTAAAGTATACACACATGTTAATCAACTGACCCAAATCATTCATCTCAAAAATGGGAAGGTTGTCATTAAGAGATAACTTCGGGGGGGGGGGATGTAGCTCAGTAGCACAAGTGCCTGGCTAGCAAATGTAAGAGAGAGAGGGGGACAGAGAGAGAGACAGACAGACAGACAGACAGAGAGACAGAGAGAGACAGAGACGGAGAGGGAGAGAGACAGAGAGAGAGAGAGAGAGAGAGAGAGAGAGAGAGAGAGAGAGAGAGGTTAATGTGGGTTCCAAGCAGGCCGCCAGAGCACAGCAAACAAAATCCCGGGCTGTGTATCACGAACGAGGAAGCTGGGCTCCTGGGCAGGTTGCCACGGGCTCTGAACAAGAGTCTGTACCCAGCCACAGCTCACAGGGATGTTCAGCTCCTCATGTGCCACTCGCCATGCCAATTTGTGAAAAAAGAAAGGACATTTTTTTATCTTTCTTAGTCAATATTGTCATGAATATAAGCATATGTGTCAGTGCTTTAGAAACCTATAATTTCATATAGAAAACGTTCAGCATAGTCACCATCTTCTTTTTGTTTCTGTTTTAATTTGCTGCAATCAGATGCTGTAGTTGAAGAACAACTGTGTCCCCTCATCAGGGAGCATGCAATAGAGATGCATAGAGAAGAGGAAACTCTAGAGCAAATAAGTGAAGTCCAGCGGAGAGGGTTACGTGCTCTTGCAATGAGCAATGGCTGACTTTAAACAAATAATGAGTCCTGGGAGGGACTCAGAGACTGAGCTCTGTGTTTGCCAATCTCAGTGCTGTTGGATTGATTCCCAGCACACACACCCAAAAACGTCTGAAAATCTGCAGCAAGATGATGGAGAGAGGAAGAGAAAATAGCTCAAGTAGGAAATGACATTGAGGTTCAGTCATTTTGTCGTCTAATGTTTTACTAACATTTGTCGTCTAAGATGGTTCAAATGGCAAGCCCGCTTCACCTGCACAACAAATATCTTTCTTTATCTTCCCTTTTACCAACTTGGCATCCAGATTCCTTTTTTTATTTTATTTTTATTTGGTACTGGGTCTCACTATGCAACTTGGACTCATAGTCATCCTCCTGTTTTCAACCTCCCCAGCAATGGGATTACAGGCTTGCATCACCACGCCTGGACTCATAGTCCTGTTCAGTGTGCCCCGGGGACAAGGCTGGCACAGCATGTGGTGCAGTGAATTGCACCCTGGTGCCTGTGCTTGCCTAAGCAGGTGCTTAGTCTGCTGAGCTATCTCACCAGCCCTGAATCAAGATTTTCTACCTTTCTGAGATGAGTGGTGAGGCTTTGGCCTCAAGAGACTACAAAGACTTAAAAGACACTGACAGTTGACCAAAGCAGAACAATGAGTGGGAAGAAGAGAAAGGAGAGGTCATACTCTCTGTCATGCTACATGACTCAAAAGCAGCAAATTGGCTGTGGGTGTGGCTTAGAGTAGAGCATGTGTTTAGAGCACAGGGGACACTGGATTTGATCCCCATTGTCAGAAATAGAAATAGAAAAACGCAACATTTTGAAAAATTTTCAAAAAAATTGGCACCTAGTAAATGTTACAACTGAATATCTTTGAGAGGAGACAAGGTAAAAGGAAGCTGAAGGCTGACTCTCAGGCTAACCGAAGAGCTAGCACCAATGTCCATGCTGGCCCCTACAGAATCCAAGTCTGCCTCTTCCAGGAAAGATTCCATTTTTTCCTTCTTTAGCAAAATAAACATTTTCAACTATCTCCCTCTTTAACGAAATTATTGTATTATAAACATACCTTACCTTGACCTTGTACCTCAGTCACCTTCTCCCATGTCTTACTTTCCTTTAAGAGTCACCTTGCAGGATTAAACGGCCCTGAATCATTGGTCTCCTGTTCCTCACCTCCAGATCTGTTCATTCCAACTCATTTCTGACAAGTACTTATTCTACTGAGCTAGCTCCCTGACCCGCCAACTCATTTCTGCTGGACTTCCACCCACACACTTCCCTCTAGGTCTTCTTCCTTCTTTTTCTCAAGCTGTTTTCTCTCCATCTTTTGCTGAATCTTTTCTCTCAAATCTCCAGTGGTGGTTGTATCTTCTAAGCCCTATCTTGACATAGTGCTCCACAGAATAACATTGACTCTAGATTGTACCTCTGTACAAAATTCAGATTACCATCTGTAATGATTGATACATTGTGTCAATGAGAGAAGGTTTAGAAATGTAACTAAGCAAAGGGCCTGCCAGACAGCTCAGCAGACTAAAGTGTCTGCTTAGGCAGACACAGGGATGGGGTCGATCCCAGGCATGCTGTGCTGGCCCTGCCCCCAGGGCGCACTGAGATGGCAATTGAGATTGGGCATGGTGGCACTTGCCTGTAATCCCAGCTCTTAGGAAGTTGAAAACAGGAGAATCAGTCCAATCTATGTAGTGAGACCCTGTAGACCCTGTACTAAATGCATTAAAAAAAATTTTTTTAATGAAGCAACTCAGCTAGAGTCAGGGTTCTCACTTTGTCAACATCCTCATCCTGTGCCAGAAGGGGGCATGAAGATGCTGGGAGTGCTACACCTGCTCTGGGAGCAACGGAGCCTGCTTATGGCATAAGGGAGGAGAAGAGGCCTGCTCTCCCCCCTCACGCTCTTGCTGCTCTTGCTGCCTTCTGCCGCCTTGGACTGGTGCCCCTCCGCATGCCACTCTGCCTTGGAGCCAGCTGATTATGGACCAAGCCTCCACATTCTCTGAGCTAAATGAACCTTACCTCCCTTAATTTTGGATGTTGGGTATTTTGTCTCAGCAAAGAGAGAGAGAGAACTTAGACACCATTACACATGTGCTCATCTCTACCCAGATGGCCTCCACTGACATCAACATCAAATGCAAAAAATTAGCAAAAAAATCTGAATAAACATTTCTCACAAGAAGACATACAAATGGCCAAGAGCACATGACACCCCTAGTCATGCTTAACAATAAGATACAGATAAAAACCACAGTAAAAGTATAACTGAGCTCCTGTTAAAATGGCAATTAACAAAAAGACAAGACACAGCAAGCATTGGTTGAGGATGTGGAGAAAAAACAAAAACATTATTGGTATCTTCCATCATGGAAGCTAGAATTGAGGTTCCTTAATAAATTAAAAAGAAAATTATAGTATAATCCAGCAATTCCACCAGAGTAAATAT
Source organism: Octodon degus (assembly GCF_000260255.1). Classification (NCBI taxonomy): domain Eukaryota; kingdom Metazoa; phylum Chordata; class Mammalia; order Rodentia; family Octodontidae; genus Octodon; species Octodon degus. Next base: position 440,405 of record NW_004524986.1, on the reverse strand, counting down.
CCATAAAAAATAAATCAGGATGTCAGAGATATCTGTAACCAAGACAGTGCTAAATCAGCTTAATGTCCATCAATGAATGAATGGATAAAGAAGAGGTGGTAACCAAGCATGATGGCCTGTGTCTGTAATCCCAGCACGGTGGGAGACAGAGGAGGCATTGCAAGCTTGAGCCCAGCCTAAGCAACTTAGGGACTTAGACTCTGTCTCAAGATAAAAGAAAAAAAAGAAGGACTGGAGATGTAGCTCAGTGTGAAGATCCTGGATTCAATCCTCAGTGAAAAGACAGAAAGAGAAGGAAGGGGGGAGGGAAGGAGGGAGGAAGAGTGATGTACACATAGTGAAATATTACTAAACCACAAAAAAGATGAAATCACATCATTTGGAATAACATGGAAAAACCTAAAGGACATTATGTTAAACAAAATAAGCGCAGTGAGTGAAAAAGGACAAACTATTTCCCTCATAAGGAGAATCTAATAAAAGCGATTTCACAAAGTTGAGATAAAAAGTAATTAACAAGGGCCTGGGAGATGGCTTAGTAGAATAAGCACTTCCCTGGTAAGTGCAAAGGCCTGAGTTCATCCCTGGTTCTGAAAAAAAAAAAAAAAAAAAAAGTAATTACCAGAATATAAAGAAGGTACAGGAGAGTAAAGGAGGAAAAAAATGTTGATTAATAAGTACTAAATTATAATGGGTTGGTAGAAAAATGTTTTGGCATTCTATTTCATAGGAGGGGGACTACAGACAATGATAACTTTTTTTTTTAGTACCAGGAATTGGACTCTGGACCCTGCACTTGCCAAGCAAGCACTTATTCTACTGAGCTATCTCCCCAGCCCTATTTTTTGTATATTTTGTATGTTAGTATACGGCACTGGGGATTGAACCCAGAGCCTTCACACTGATCTAAATCCTTAGCCCTCATTTTATTTTATTTTACTATAGGATCTTGCTAAATTGCCCCAGACAGGATCAAATTTTAGATGTTCCTGCTTCAGCCTGCCAGCATGTCAGGATTATAAACGTGCACTACCATGCCCAGCTACTTTTTTTAATCTAGGGTTGAGGGTATAGATCAAAGCTACAAAACTTGCATGTGCATCAACCTATATGATCAATCTTCAGCACTGCAAAAGAAATAAACAATGATGGCTGCAGATATAGCTCAGTGGCACAGCACTTGCTTGGCAAGTGTGAAGTCATGAGTTTGATTCCCAGTACCAAAAATAAATGAATAATGAAAGTAAATATTTTTTAAAAGTTAGTAGAGAATTCTATCTTATTTTGTAGGGCATTGCTGTGTAAGAAACTAATTAAGCATGCTTGGCAAGAATTTTAGTTCAGCATCATGGTGCATGCCTGTACTCCCAGCACTTGTAAGGCTGAAGCGGTAAGATAGCTGCAAGTTCGAGGGGAGCCTGAGCTATGAAGTAAGTTCAAGGCCAGCCTGAACTGCATAGTGAAACACTGTCTCAAAAAATCCTCTAACACTGAGCTATACCCCTAAGCCTACAAGAAAGGATTATAAATATTTTACCATGAGTAATGATAAATATCTGAGAATATGGATACATATACCCTGAATTGAACTTTATACAATGTATACATATATCAAAGCTTCACATAGTACCCTAAAATAAGTATAATGTTTATACATCAGTTAAAAGAAATTTAATAGAAACAAATGAAGATTCTATTATGCCAGAAGATGACAAACTGAGAAGACAGAGAATGTCACCGGCAAAAGGACTTTATACTGAGGTTTTATTTATTTATTTTTTTGTCCTTTTTTTTTTTTTCACAGAACGGGAGGTTGAACTCAGATCCTTGCGCTTGCCAGGGAAACACTTATTCTACTGAGCCATCTCTCCAGCCCCTGTACTGAGGTTTTATACTTTACAGGTAGAAATTTTGCTTCTACTGTCAAATTTTTAATTAAAAATATTTTCATCATATTTTAACTATTGAAGTAGTTGTGTTTCTTTTTATCTCTGCTTTTTGCATTCCCCAGTGCGGCAAATGTCAGTCCTTACTTTGTTTCGTTTCTTTTTTATTTTGGAGACAGAGTCTTGCTAAGTAGCCCAGGTCACCCTGGAATTTGTGGTCCTCCTGCCTCCCAAGTACTGGGATTACAGGACTGTACTACCAAACCCCAATTCAACTTTATTGAAAAAAAAATATTATGAAAGATAAAAATGGATCCGGGTGGAATGAGCAGCTCCAGTTACTTGAGAAGTTGAGGCAGGAGCATCACTGGAACCCAAGAGTTTTAGGCCAGTCTGGGCAACATGCCAAGACCATATCCCAAAAAGAAAAAGAGAGAGAGAGAGAGAGAGAGAGAGAGAGAGAGAGAGAGAGAGAGAGAGAGAGAAATAACAGGCACAGTGACAACAACTTGTCATCCCATCCTTCAGGAGGCTGAGGCAATCAGATTGCAAGTTTAGGAGCAGTCTGAACTACAGATCGAGATGCTATTTCCAAAAATCAAAAAAAGGAAGAAATTACATTGTATAATGCATTTAGCATGAATGGTCCCAAAGAAAGTTGTCTGGTCTGGGGGACGGGGAGAGCGGAGCAGAAGACCCAGGACGTAATCACACACGGCCCGACCTCCTAAGCTCGGAGCACTGATGCTACGTGACACTTACTGTTTTCCTTTTCCCTTCTTCACTAATGAAATAACTCTAGTTTACCGCCATCTTCTTTGCAAGCTTTTAAAAAGATTTGACTCTTGTAATGACATAGCTAACCACATAAGCATATATTACGTATTCTCTTTACATCCGTATTCTATAAGATTTTTATATGTTTAAAGAACTCAGGAGCTTTTAAGCTTTTTGTGAACTAAGGACATGCACAAGCTGGCCTGGGGCCAGCACCATCAAAATCACTGTCCACCACCTCCATGCAATTTAATAAATTCTCCAAACTCAGGAGCAAGTGTATTTGAGATAGGATCTTGCTATGTAACCCAAGCTGGCCTTGAACTCTCCAGGAGCTGAGACTGGCTTCAATCAGGCAATTGTCCTGCCTCAGTCTTCTTTGTGCTGGGATAACAGGAGCACACCACGACATCTGGTTGACGCATGAGCATCTCAAAATTTGAGTAGTCCGGCCTAAGGCAGCAAGTCTCAACCTTTGCATTCTAGAAGCCAATTTGTTTCCATTTTCTTGCTTTGTTTTTTTATTTGTACTTGTTTTCTTTTGAGACAGGATCTCCCCACATACAGTACAAGGTCACGCTAAATCACTGAATTCCTAGGTCCAGCTGGAATCTTTGATCCACCTGCCTCAGCCTCCAGCATATTGAGCTCACAGGCTCACATCCACACCTCCAGCAGTACCCAGGATGCCCGCTGGGTGACGCACCGGGAGCAGAGGAACCCAGCACCCACCCGGGGTGAGTCCGCGGGCCCCTGAGTCACAGTGAATCAGATAACAAGTCAGCCCCAGGTAAGCTCCAATGTGTTCTTTCAGGATTGGGCGTTGAATGCAGATTCGCTGAGCTACCTCCTACCTCTTTTTAAAGTTACGTTTTGCTTTCAGACATTGCTAAACAACCTAAGCAGGGCTGCACTTGCCCTTCCCCAGCTCGGCCAAGAAAGAGGTGGCAGAGCGTGCTGTTGTCATCACCGCGCTAGAAAGTAATTCTCATGAGCTAGCCAAGAGCTCAGTCTCAGCAGGTGGAGCACAACACCTTAATCTCGGGGTTGTGGGTTTGAGCCCCAAGTTCGGTGGTTTGCTTTTCCAACCTCAAAGAAAAATTTGACTCGAGAAAAAAAATTAAATTAAGATGTGAACTTCTGGTGCTGGAGCGAAGTAACCAAAGAAAAAAGGAGACAACCCAAGGTGTCCCGCGCCTCTTCTACTTGAGAAAGTTACCCATCACCTTCCTAAAGTGCACCGATGCTCCTGCAAGGGAAAGACGAAAGCCAACTCCTTCCTTAGGTTTTCTAAACTTTAAACCTCCACAGTAATTTATTTTGAGGCCGGTCAGATAGCTCAGCAGACAAAAGCACCTGCGTAGGCAGAGCGCAGCGGCGGTGGTTTGATCCCCGGCTTGCTGTGCCAGCCTCTCCCTGAGGTACACTGAGACGGAGATTAAGACTGGGCGTGATGGTGAATACCTGTAATCCCAGCACCTGGGAGGCTGAAAACAGGAGAATCATTAAGAGTCCTATCAGGTCTGGGAGATTGGGAGATGGGTCAGTAGAATAAGTGCTTCCCTGGCAAGCGCCCGGGCCTGAGTTCAATCCCCGGTTCCGAAAAAAATAGAGTCCTATCTACATAGTGAGACCCTGTAGATCCTGTACTAAATACAAATAAATAAATAAATAAATAAATAAATAAATAAATAAATAAATTTCAAGGGACACAAACCTCTCTCTAAGCCAAGGTAAAAAAGCATGAGATTGGGAGGGAATGTAAATACAGTATTTATTTCTTATACTGGGAATGAATTGTACTACTCAAGGAGAGGAGTTATAAGGTATGTGAGACACTGGGTTTACCCCCAACACCCAAAAACAAAATAAAGCACTCAAGCAGGCTGAGGCAGAAGGATAGCAAATTTGAGCCCAGAGTGGACAATGTAGAAACTTGGCCAGACACTATCTAATTTTTTTTAAAGATAATGAAAAGGGTTAAGGTTAAAACTCAGTGTAAAAAGCCTGGGCTTGCTATCCAGTACCACAAAAACTAAACAAGTAAATAAATAAAGTATATTCGCTAAATAAGCAAATAAATAAAGTGTATTCACTGATCAACACGGCAGACGAACTGACACATTATGAAGCCATGTATGGTACTGTCAGCTACTCCAGAAGCTGAGGCAGGACAACCTCAAGTTTGAGTCAGCCTGGGCAACGTAGGGAGATCTTTTCTCAAAATAAATACAGAAGCCCTTTCCGGCGGTGACGAACCCCCTACGAGAACATGCCTCTCGCAAAAGATCTCCTTCATCCCTCTCCGGAGGAGGAGAAGAGGAAGCACAAGAAGAAGCGCCTGGTGCAGAGCCCCAATTCCTACTTCATGGACGTGAAGTGCCCAGGATGCTATAAAATCACCACGGTCTTTAGCTATGCACAGATGGTAGTTCTGTGTGTTGGCTGCTCCACTGTCCTGTGCCAGCCCACAGGAGGGAAAGCAAGGCTCACAGAAGGATGTTCCTTCAGGAGGAAGCAGCACTAACAGTACCCTCAATCAAGATGAGTGGGAAGCCATCCCAATAAACACATTTTGGATATAAAAAAAAAAAATAAATACAGAAAAAGGGCTGAGGTTGTAGTTCAATGTTCTCTGCACTCAACCTCAGTTTTAAGGATTTGAAAGTGGTCTGGAGATGCAGATTGGTCAAAAATATGGGGCGTGTTTCACTCTGAGTTTCTTGAGATGATTTTTTTTTTTTTTTGAAACAAGATCTCACTACATAGTTCAGTCTAGATTTGAGCTCACTATGTAGCTCAGTTTGGCCTCAAACTTGGGATGATCCTCCTGCTTTTGCCTCCCCAGTGCTGAGAGATGATTTTCTTGGGAGGACTTAGAGTCTAGGCCAAAGCCCAAGATTGGCTGGACTTAAATCTAGAACTAAGCTCACACATCGTACATGTGGACCTTTGCAACTGGTCTTCCAGTGGCCACAGTGCAGTCACCAGCACCCACCTGGATAATCTACTGCTGTCACTCTCCCACGGGTTCTTTGGCTCATCCGCTGTTCCTACTGTTATCTCCAGCTGACTTAATGCAGTCAATCCTCCATCAATGAGTCTCCTGTTTCCCTTGCCTTGATGTTAATTTCAAGCTTCGGCTGCCTTAGGGCCTTAACACTAGTCTATCTTCTGTCCAGAATATTCTTTCATCAGTTCTGTGAGGGTTTGTTTTTTGTTTGTCCATTTTTAAATACTGGGGTTGAACTTGGAGTCTTCACATGAACTATACTCACAGCCCTTTTTATTTTGTATTTTGAGACAGAGTCTTACTAAGTCAGTAAGCTAAAGCTCAGACTTGCAATCTTCTGCCTCAGCTTCTCTCTGAGAAGGATCACAAGTGTGCACTACCATGCCTGACCATCAGCTCATTAATTAACTGGCTTCTGGGTGGTCATTTTTCCATTATATATATATATTTTTTTTCCTCAGAGAGTCTTTGTGTAATTACCCAACATAATCCATCTCCCAAATGCTCTATCAAATGAGCCCACATTATATTTCCCAGTACTAATCTTTTTTAAATGACTTAATCTATTTCTTCGTTAATCCTTTCACTACAATAAAGCTTTCTATGCTTGGAACTTTTTTTTTCTTTTTTTTTCAAAGTTTTATTGATAAACAGATAGCAATGAGACAGTT
>NW_004524986.1:427444-431483 GCF_000260255.1 Octodon degus | reverse complement strand
TATATATTTGGGGGGGGCGGAACCATGGATTGAACTCAGGCCCTCGCGCTTGCCGGGGAAGCGCTTATTCCACCGAACCATCTCCCCAGCCTGAATCTATATATTTAATGCATCAAAAACAATAGAAATGTTTAGATATGATACTGCTTTACAAAAGATGTGAGAACAGAAATTCTTCAATAAGTTAACCTTAAATGTCAAAGTCAAATTACAAACTTAAGGGTTTACTTCCCTCAAAATTCAAAGAATAATAAATTATATTTCTGGTACCACCTTAATTTCTGTCACTGTCACTAAAATTCCGATTGGCAGCAAGCACTCAGGAGTACAAAGCAGGAGGGTGGAGATTTCAAAGCCAGCCTACACTACATAGTAAGACCCTGCCTTGAAAAGCAAAATTGTTCAAACATAATGAAAAGGATGAAACACAACTCAGATGGCTTCCACCGTCCCAGCAGGATGTCCCACGCAAGGTGCCACAGATACAATCCTAGCCTGGGGGTGGAGAGAAGTGGCAGAGCACTTGCCCAGCACACCACACTCGCCCTGGGTTCAAACCCCAGGACAAAACAGAGAGAAGGCCTGGTGTGAAGGTCGTCATAACAACCTTGGTAACACAGAACATCACACAGCTGATTGTTACCAAAGATAAAAATCTCTCTTGGTGTGGTTCTGTAATCGGTTACCAATACACTCGCTGCTTCGCACGTGAACGCACGGCTTGGGCAGCTTTGCAAGCACTGTGGTCACGCTGCCTTTCACCTCCCAGCGGCGGGATGGGGTTCGGACGCTGTGGGGTTTTCTGTGAACTGGCCTCTCACACCCCCACCGCTTCAGCTCCCGCTGCCTGCTCCACATCTGTTTGATTCCAACATTTCGATGTTGTTTTTGTTTTTGTTTGTTTGTTTTGAAATTCTGTATCTTTTTAATTTTTTATTATTTTTTTATTCTCTTTCAAATAAATTTTAAAAATAAGGGAACATTTTGTTTTTAGAGATTTGGAACAGGGATTGAACTCAGGCCCTTAGTGCTTGCTAGGGAAGCACTTATTCCACTGAGCCATCTCCCTGGCCCAAACTGTTTGCTTTTAAGTCGTAGCTCTTATTTTCACAAGACTTGTGTTTGGCCCTTCTGTTCCTGCTCCTCGCCAGACAAGGAAGCGAGAGCCTCTGCTTGAACCCTGGCTTTCGTGCTGGGCATCGAGCTGGACCTGAGTGCGCCATGTTACCCAGTTAGCAAAGCGGCTTCCTCTCCCAACCGTGTACCGCTCTCTCGAGTTCGTCCTCAGCTCCATTGCTCCCTGTCTCCTGGGTGACTGGCAAAACTGAGGTTACCCCAGGGCTCAGGTCCTCCTGCCCGGGCCACAGGATCTTGGAGTCACCCCCACAGGCACCTGAGAAGCCCGCGCTTTCCACGTGTTGTTAGAAGCACCGTGCTGTAGAGCTGACACCTGTCTTTGAAACAGTGCGAGCAGCTGAGTGGGCAGGGGCTGGGCGCAAGCTCACTTCCAAATTCAGCAGAGCCAGTGAGGCACTGACCTTCCGGGAGAAGCACCGGGATGGACGAAATGGGACAGAAGAGCAAAGCACACGAGGCTGACATCAGTGACAAAAGCCCTTTTCTTTTAAATAATTTCCCAAGCTCCAAAAGTGATTGACCAGGGCTGGTGAGATGGCTCAGTGGTCTAAAGCACCTACTTAGAACAAGCTTCGCAAAGCACAGGGAGCGCGGTTCGATCCCCCAGCACCACATGCCAGCCAGCCCCGCCCCCTGGTGGGCTGAGCTGGCCACACACACACACATACACACACACACACACAAATAAATAAATAAATAAAATTTAAAAAAAAGTGATTGACCATATTTTAGTTTTGTTAATGATTATTATCATTATTCGTAGTACTGAAGTACTAGGAATTGAACTTGGCACTGAGCTAGGTTCCCAACCCTGTTTGTATATTTTATTTTGAGACAGGATCTCATTAAGTTGATAGGTTGCTCAGCTTACCAATGTTACTATTGAAATAACTTTAGAGGAGGGAGGGGAATAAAGAATCAATGTGCTCTGCACATGTGCCAACTTCCACAATGAAAGCAACCATATGTATTGTAAACATTTACTAAAAATGTTCAAATAAATAAATAGCATTTAAATATATAAATCAACTATAGTGGAAGAGCAGTCCTCCCGCTTCAGCCTCCCAAGTATGTGTCACTGTGCCCAGGCAATCGCCTGTAGATCTTAAAATCATGGTCATTTTCTTCCCAACTGCAATATCGGTGTCAATCACACAACATCACAGAGCTTGTTCACAGCCGGAGCCAGGTAAGAGACGATCCTCAGGGCGTAAATGCTCACCTTCCCCACGGCAGTGGATTTGCCTGGAGAGGGCCACTGCGCAGGGTTTTCATGATCCACCGCCCCTGCCTCGTACTGTTGTGTGGGAGGAGGTCAGCGCCTGAGCCGCGATTACACTCACGTGTGGCATTCGGACAAGAAAAACTCTGTGTGCTGTCTTTTTCCTCTTCCTTCCTTCCTCCCTCCTCCTTCCCTTGTTCCTTCCTTCCTTCTTTCCTTTCTTTTGGAATTGAGAATTAAACCCACTGCCTCACACTGAGCTGGATTCCCAGCCCTATTTTTACTTCTATATTTTTGAGACAGGGTTGTGCCATGTAGTCCAGGCTGCGTTTGAACTCACATTGATCCTCCTGCCTCAGCCTCCCCAGTGCGGAGATACCAGCAGTGGGCCAGCACACCTGACTAAAGAAAATGTAAATATTTGCACACAGCCATCTGCTGAAAGTGGAAAAGGTTTTCTTGAGCTGAAAGAGCAAAAACTGAAAGAAGCTGTTGCTCATCGGGACACTATGATCCAGGAATGTGTTGAGACCACAATCCAAGGTTTTGGTAGTCCAGAGACATGCAGAGGCCCTGAGTTTTGTCAGGTTCTTGCAGGAGACAAGGAGGAATTGTTTAAAAAAATTTAAACCAGTCTAAAAATAAAGCATGGAGTCTCTCACCCAAAGTTGCACAGCTGCAAGCTGAAACTAAGCTGTTCAAACAACTCTCAGTGTCAGGATGAGTTAACAAACAAATTACCAGGACTCCTGAGACCCAAATCTCTTTAAATAGGAAGTCAGAGAGGAAGAGGCATGGGGAGAGGGGAAAGTCAGTGCTGAGACTTTGCTAAATCTTATGGATGATTATTGAGATGATTTTTTTTTTTTTTGAAGGGTGTACAAGGTGTTCAGGGTTTTGCTACTAGATCGGACTCATAGTGATACACCTGTTTACAGCCTCCCAAAAGCTCGTATTATAGGTGCGGGCAACCATGCCTAGTCTCAATTGCTGTCTCTGTGCAGCCCCCCAGGGGGGTTGGGCTAGCCTGGCAAATCCAGGGATCAAACCCCCGGCCCTGCGCCTGCTTGCAGCACTTTAATCTGCTGAGCTATTTGGCCGGCCCTGAGATGATTTTAAATTAAAGGAAAAACATACCGTATTTCTTATGATTAGGAAAGCTCCAGTGTTAATAGATGTTTAGTTCAAAACATTCTTCCCATGCAATGTAAGATGTCTGAGGCAAAAACAATGACATTTTTAGGTGATATAGCTTTTATTGTGCATTTCTTTTAAACATTTTAAGAGAAATGACACAGTCCAAGATGGACACGGTATATTACATTGCCACACAATGGGTGGGCTATCAAAGAATCTATGGGCAATGCCCCCTGACCTGGAAGGGCCAGCACTCTCCCAGGGCAGAAATAGCTGCACTGTTGGACTTATATTTTGCATTTCACCACTTGACATAAGGCTTGACATGTGCTTTATCAAAGTACCCAGCATGCAGTAGGTGAAAATACAAACTTGAGTGAGTGAGTGTGTGAGTGTCTGAGAGTTAGGAGAGGGAAAGTGAAATCTGATTGTGGTATAAAAAGGGAAGAGGGGCCAGGGAGATGGCTCAGTGGAATAAGCGCTTCCCTGGCAAGTGCAAGGGCCTGAGTTCAATCCCTGGTTCTGCAAAAAATAAAAAATAAA
>NW_004524986.1:422112-426479 GCF_000260255.1 Octodon degus | reverse complement strand
AAAAAAAAAAAAAAGAGGTAATCCTCACCACCAACAGCTCCCAGACCATCTATGGAGCGTGGACCCCACAAGGTAAGATTAGGGTTGCAGCTCAATGACAGAGCACTCACCAGCACACAGGACCCGCTGGCTTTAGCCCTGGTCCTACAGCAAAAGGGCAAGGCTGTGCTAGCTCTGAGACACTGCCCAGCCAAAGGAGAGCGTGTGGTGGGATGGGCAAAGTACCGCCACTACCAAGAGAAGTACGCGAGCTCTGGCCTCCATGCCGCCTCTGAAGCCTGGCCAAAGCCTGTGAGATGCTGTATTATATTAGTCCACGTATTCATTTTCCGCCTGCTTGAGACATCTATCACTGCACTAGGTGGCAATCCCAGCATTCAGGGGGCTGAGGCAGGGGGATCACTTCATGTTGAAGGCCAGCCTGGGCTACAGAGTGACACCTTAGAAGGAGAGAGACAGAGAGAGAGAGAGAGAGAGAGAGAGAGAGAGAGAGAGAGAGAGAGAGAGAGAACAAGCATCTATCAGCATATTCTTCTCACCTCCACATTCCTCTGAATCCAAGGCAGTATTAACAATCGTCCTAAACTTATCTATTTATTTATTTACTTTTGCTTTGGTGTTTGAGACAGGGTCTCTCCATGTAGCCCAGGCTGGACTTAAATTCACTGTGTGGCCCAGGCAGGTCTCCAGTCCCGTCTCCAGCTTCATCTTCCCAATACTGGGATTATAGGTGTGCACTGTCACACCCTGCCCTAGTGCCCGAATTCCGCCCCCACCTGGGAAGCTCCTCTGATGTCCTGCCTCTACGATACTTCACAGCACCCTCCTTGGTTTTCTGGTCCACAGCGAGCCCTCCCAGGGTCGCCCTGATCCCATCAGGAGGCTCTGCGAGCAGCCCACTTCCCAGTCAATTTCCTGAAGCAACTCCCAGCATGCACTTGGCAGGACACAGCTGGGGAGGACCTTTGATCCCCACGGTGACCCCTGGGGTTTACACAAGCTTGTCACACTGGATCCCGTGCTGCTAAGGAACTTCAGGAAGACAGTGGACAGGATTAGGGTTCTAAGTGTCTCTGTCACTGTAGTTCTGAGGTGCTAACGTCCGCCTGCACCTACACACTTAGGAATAAAGCCAACCACTGACAGCATTTCTCAGACGGAGCAGACCACGCCCCTCCTCCCCATTTCCACCACTTTTTTAGTATATGTGCTGCCGAAGCGAGCACACACCACTTTTTTTTTTAATTTTTTATTTATGTGTGTGTGTGTGTGTGTGTGTGTGTGTGTGTGTGGCCAGCTCAGCCCACCAGGGGGCGGGGCTGGCTGGCATGTGGTGCTGGGGGATTGAACCGCGGTCCCTGTGCTTTGTTGAGCTTGTTCTAAGTAGGTGCTTTAGACCACTGAGCCATCTCACCAGCCCACTTTTTTTTTTATTGTAATCTGTTGTCTATTTATTTTACTTGACAAATGATATATATTTGTGGTTTTTTGTTTTTGTTTTTGGTTTAGGTTTTGTTTTTGGTTTTTTTTGACGGAACCGGGATTGAACTCAGGCCCTTGTGCTTGCCAGGGAAGCACTTATTCCACTGAGCCATCTCCCCGGCCCCTAAATGATATGTATTTGTGATATGGCAATAATATTTTCATATAGTTATACTTTGCACATCATCTTCCACACCAGGGTATCATTAAGCAGTTTTCCAAGTCCTTCATGTTCGCTGCGTTTCAGGTTGATTCTTTCTACTAGTCTCAAGAGTCAGTATCTTGTCAGGAAATCGCTTCTGAATCACATCAAATGAGTTAGTGGACGTGTGTGCTCTTACATGCCTAAAAAAATGTTTCTCTAAGTTACTTTTATGAGCTTTTATCAAGTCCTTTTTTTTTGTTTTTTGTTTTCCTTTTTTGAGACAGGGTCTTGCTATGCAGTTCAGGCTGGCCTTGAACTCAGTATGTAGGCCAGGTTGGCCTCAAACTTGTGAACTCCTCCTGCCTCAGCCTCCTGAGTCCTGGGAGGGGCGTGCACCACCATGCCTGGCTTGTGGAGTTCATCCTCTGTTCATCCATGCCACAGCCTCTGCCTGCCTTTGCTGACCCATCAGTGTCAATGACCAGGTCGCCCCATCTATGCTGGGTGGACTGATGGAATCACGTGAGCTCAATGTGCCATGTCCTAGAAGTGTCCCTCTCACCCACACGCTGGACATTTGATGCCCAGCACGCCATCAGTAGGGGCTGGTGCTTCTCTCGCGTTGTTGGTCCTTCATGGATCGATAAACACCCTGAGAAAGGGCCTGGTGGAAGGCAATGTTTGATGTTCACCCCTCCTGCCAGGAAGGTACCCAGAGCTCCTCTTATTGGGAAGCAGCAACAAGGTGACATCTGGGGCCAGGTGTGGCAGTGCCTGGTTGTGACCCCAGCATTCAGGAGGCTGAGGCAGGAGGATTTCATGAGCTTGAGGCCATCCCGGGCTACATGATGAGTTCAAGGCCAGCCTGGACTGTACTGAGAAGCTGCCTCAACAACAACAATAAGGGCTAGGGAGATGGCTCAGTGGAATAAGTGCTTTCCTGGCAAGTGCAAGGGCCTGAGTTCAATCCCCCGTTCTGCCAAAAACAAAAACAAAAACAAAAACAAAAACCAAAAAATGCTCTGCCACTACCCAATATCTCAAAATATCCAAAATAGTAAATTCACCTGTAGTTCCTTTGTTCTTTTCTTTCTTTTTTTCTTTCCTTCCTTCTTTCTTTCTTTCCTTCTTTCTTTCTTTCTTTCTTTCTTTCTTTCCACTTTTCTTTTGATAGAGTCTTCCAGGCTGGCCTCAGATTCACAGAGATCCTCTTGCCTCAGCCTCCCAAATCCTGACATTACAAATGAGCACTGCTATGCCTGGATATCTTCAGTACTTTTAAAAAGCATTTTCCTAGGACCCAGAGACTTTTCCCCTAGTAGATCTAAGGATGAGCTAGAAGTCTTGCTTCATTATTTATTTATTTATTTATTCATTCATGTTTTTCAGATATAGTGTTACTGTACAGGGTTGCCCAGGATACTGGCCCTGAACTTCTGAAATCAGTGAATTCTCCCACCTCCACTTCCCACGTCTGGGGCCAGCCTGGGCTCTGAAGCAAATTCAAGGCCGGTGTGAGCTGGGTGGTGTGATCCTACCAGACATGGTGGTAAGAGCCTGCAATCCCAGCTGTGAGAGGCTGAGTTGGGAGGAAGCCCAGCCCAGTCAATTCAGCAACTTGGCCAGCTCCTGTATCAAAAGTAGAAACCAAAAAGGAAGTAAAATTAAAATAAAAAGAACTGGAGATGTAGTTCATTGAGAAGGCCTTGGTTTCAATCATTCATACCTGGGATTTTTCTTTTTTCTTTATTTTTCTTTCTTTCTTTCTTTCTTTCTTTCTTTCTTTCTTTCTTTCTTTCTTTCTTCTCTCTCTTTCTCTTTCTCTCTTTCTCTCTTTCTCTCTTTCTTTCTTCTTTTATTTCTTTCTTCCGACTGTGGTGGTGTCTACCTGCCAACCCAGCAGTCTGGACACTGAGGCATGAGGATTGCCACAAGTTCAAGGCCAGTCTACACTATATAGTGACTTCGAGGCCAGCCTGAGCTACATAGTGACTTCAAGACTAACCAGGACAACCCCAAGAGATCTTGTCTCAAAAAATGAAGAAAAAGGGTTGGGGGGGGGGCAGCTTTCTCCAGTAGTTTAGTTTTCCTAGAGTACATCAGCCAAAGAATTGTTTAATATGACGAGTGCCCTTATTTTAAGATTAAACTTCCTCCCAACTCAGCCTCTCATAGCTGGGATTGCAGGCTCACACCACCACACCTGGTAGGATCACACCACTCAGTTCACACCGGCCTTGAATTTGCTTCAGAGCCCAGGCTGGCCCCAGACTTGGGAAGTAGAGGCAGGAGAATTCATTGATTTCAGAAGTTCAATCTTAAAATAAGGACACCTAACCCAACGGACAACCCTGAGATTAAGAGCTGTGTGTGCTATCAATGAAGCCAGCTGGGTGACCCAGAAGGAGGTAACTTCTTTTCCTTTGCAGTATTGGGGATCGAACTTGGGACCTTATGCTTGCCAGGCAGGTGCTTAGGCAGCTTAGCTATCTCCCCAGCCCAACATCTTCAGGCTGAGAGCAGCACTGAACATCCCTCAATTTTCAGCATTCTAGAAAACTAAGGAAGGGGATTTCAAGTTTGAGGCCAAGCCTGGGCAATTCACTGACTTAGCAAGACCTTGTCTCAAAATTAAAAACATTTTTTAAATTAATGTATTTAATTTTCAGTACATGTTCATAGTCATATCAGGGAGTGAGTTACTTGTACTTAACACATCCTGTTTCCTTTTCCCCTCTCC
>NW_004524986.1:420311-421996 GCF_000260255.1 Octodon degus | reverse complement strand
TTTGTGGAACCAGGGATTGAACTCAGGCCCTTGCACTTGCCAGGGAAGTGCATATCCACTGAGCCATCTCCCTGGCCCCAAAAATAAAATTTTCAAAAGGGCTGAGTATGTATCTTAGTGCCAACCCCTGGGTTCAATCCTGGGTGTATGTGTGGGGTGGGGTTCTCACTATGACTCTATGACTGGGTTATAATAGAACACAATAAAACATCCTAATCACTTGGAACAAGCATTTTAAAACCAGCAAAAATAGTTACAATCTCACAAGGGAAAACATGTTTAAAAAAAAAATTTGAGTACCAGAACACTTTTAGAGCTTTCTAGACTGCCTTTTTTTGTGCCCCTGTACTGTGGATTGAATCCTGGACCCTCACACTGAGCCACATCCTCAGCCCTTCTTTCACTCTTCTTCTTCTTTTTTTTTTTTCCAAAAACTTACTGATTTAATAGTACCGATCACAGAAAAAAATAAGATTCCTGATTAAGTATATTCCACTGTCCAGGCAATGGTTATTTTTAAAACTTGATTCCGTATTGTCTTGACCATGATTAAAAGATGACATCGTCTTGCATCCTCCCAGAGGGTAAATGTGCTGCAGCTCACATGCAACTCCTTCAGTCCTATCCTGGTCCTCCTCCAGTGTCTCCTCTTAGAGTTGTACCTGATCTTATTACCTATCTTCATATGAATCCACTGAGGAATGGGGCGATTCTGCTTTTGCTTCTTGGCCAGGAATCATTTGATTCTGAAAGTCTTGTGAGAAGATATGGTGCAGGTAGGAAGCGAGAGTACGCACTCAGTGGCAGACTGAAGCAGAAAAGCTCACTCTTTATTTTTGTCTTAGTTACTTTTTACTCGTTGCTGGAACAAATACCTGACACTCAAAGGAAGGAAAGGTTTATTTAGCTCACAGTTACTGGAGGGTTCAGTCCATATGCTGGCTCCAAGGCAAACAACTGGGGTTCATATGGCAGAAAACAATGAAGAGCAGAGGAGGAGCAGCAGCTGCGGCGTACCTCAAGCCTCTCTCTTCCATCTGCATTGTCTGCGAAAACCAGTGCTCCATGGCTAAGATCAGCGCTCCTCCAAAGTGGTGCAGCTGCCAAGATCAAGCTCCTCCAAAAGACTGAGACTTCACAGAAGCAGGGTGGGGCAGCAGGGAACCAGGCAGGGTGGCTTCCTGCCTTTCTCAATTTCTGGGCCCTGCCCACTTGCAGGGCTAGGCCCCCATGCTGATTCAGCCAAGTTGACACAATGTATCAACTAACACAATTTTTGAAACAATGTGTTCCTAAATCACTAACAGCTGGGGCCGGGGAGATGGCTCAGTGGAATAAGCACTTCCCTGGCAATCGCAATGTTCAATCCCCCGTCCAGAAAAAAAAAAAAAAAAAAAAGCTAACATCCCCACACTGGGCTCTAACATGAAATCTTCCTGCCTCGGTGTCCCAGAGTGCTGAGATGATAGGTCTGTAACACAACACTCAACTCCTGCCATCCACATACAGAACATCCACTGAATTGCAGATCAGAGCTCTGTAAATCTTGTGCTCCCATGGAGTAGACAGTCAGGGTCTTTGAGTGTTTGATAACACTGATATATAATTGATGTTAGGAATGCAGGGAACGAAGATGTCTGGGGATGCAGCTGCCTCGATCTATATCTATCTATCTATATACATAT
>NW_004524986.1:418054-420122 GCF_000260255.1 Octodon degus | reverse complement strand
TTTTTTTGGTGGAACAGGGGATTGAACTCAGACCCTTGCACTTGTTAAGGAAGCGCTTATTCCACTGAGCCATCTCCCCAGCCCCCTGCCTCCATCTTTACCTCACTACATCACCACCAGAGCCTGGGAACAGCTGAGAAAGACGCCCTTCCAATACTTGTCAGTGTGCTTCTCTCCAGCGCCAGTGAATGCTTCAAACCCACCAGAGCAGGTGGTTGGTCTGTGCTTTGACAACATGAGGCTGGTGCTAGAGGGGCTGGAAATAAAAAAAAAAAAAGGCCTGCGGCCAGAATCAATATGCACTGGCGTCCAGAGAGGCTTTAAGCCAGTATCGTATGCGAAAGGAGAAATACTCTGGAATAAGGAGATTGCAGATCTCCTCGTTGTCATTTTCAACCACAGCACAGCCCCGGCATTGCTCGGCTCTCCTCTGAGATGCTTGGATGAAAGGCGAGCAGCCAGAATGAGTGCTGCTATTACCTATTTTCTCTTTGAAGCTGCAGTTATTTAGCAATCATTCTCATTTAAGTTTGTCTGACTGCTCTACACATGGTCGTGCTTCTAGCTCAGGAGGGAAGCGATTCTTATCATAAAAGCCACCCTATTTCAGAGCCAGGCACAATTTAAATATAAAGTGCATTATATTTAACAAGAGTTAAGGCATTTGAACAAAAATGCAAACATGCTGTGCAATGAAATTAGCCTGCTTTGATAAACTCTTACTATGAAGAAGGCAGGGCAGTGAACAGCAGAGAAAGAGCTTCTCGGGGATTTGAGGTCCAGATGCTGGGACGTAGCAACAGAGTGTAAGGGAAAAAGGAGAGAAGCGGGTGCCCGGAGGATCTGGAGTAAGAATTGAAGTCTACAAAGCAAGAGACTCAAAAAAACGTCGAAGTCATGTCGCTTTCTCTCTGAGCCCTGACTGCCTGCATGGGAGAGACAGCTCGGACCCACAGATGCATGGTGACTACTTGAGACCCCAGGGGCCTCCACAAGAACCACGCCGGGAACAGAGCCTCGGAGGCAGAAGAGTGTAGTGCTTGGTGAATCATTGAGGTTCACACGTGCCCAAGAGCAGGAGGTTGGCAGGAGCCGTCTTGGAGGGGCCCCACCCCTCGCAGTCCTCGGACCTCAGCTTGGCTGTAGGTGGCTCCACGCAGCGACCTTCAGTGTGAGGGTGAGGCGGAGCTGAGTGCACGCCTGCAGAGGGCGAGGGGCTGGCCAGAGACACGCAGTGCTGCGCCTGCCAGGAATAAGTCAGGGTCCAGCCTCGCAGGCAGAAGCCTGCTAAAGTTGTGGAACTAAAGGGACGGTCTTGCTGGGATCTTTGCTAGCTGCTGTTAATCTACGGCTGCTTTGCTGGGATTAACCAGCAGGGACGCGAATATCTGTCTGCCGTTGACTACAGAGACACCCCTCGAAGTGGACTTGGTTTTTCTTCTTCTCTTTTCTTATTTTTGGTATTGTTGGCTGAGCTTTCTTTTGCCTCATTGCTTCTTGTTTTTCTACAAATGTGAATATTATTTCAGGGGAGGGGGTGTTGTTCTGCCCTGTACTTAGGTCTTTCTTCTTCTCCTCCTTCCTCTTCAACATTTTGCCAAGTTTGTGGAATCTTCCAGGCTTTCCATTCTTGCTTCGAATCTCTTCCAGTTTTTCAAGTTCTTTTTTTTTTTTTTTTTTTTTTTGCTCTGAACCCTTTTAATTTTGTCCCCTGAGAATAATATTAAGGGAATATTAATTGCACAAGATATTCTGGTTCATTCTAGTTTTGATAAATACTCACAAGTCTAGTTCATATGGTTAAAGTTTACAAATGAAAAGTCAGCATAGGTTGTGATTTTCTAGACTGCTTGATGCTTTAAAAAAATATGGAAAAGAAACCACTTTCACTTCATGGTGACAAACAGAAACAAACACATTGTTTATAAAATGATTAAAATATAAAATAGTAATAAATCTCACTACAATATTTATAAGACCTATATACAGAGAACTGAAAACCATTACAGAGGGCTGGGAATATAGCTCAGCGGCACAAGTGCTTGCCTGGCAAGCATTAGCTCCTGAT
>NW_004524986.1:414049-417954 GCF_000260255.1 Octodon degus | reverse complement strand
ACAAATTGTGCTGTTATAAACATGGGTGCACATATATCTATGTGGTTAGATGTTGATAATTCTTCTGGTGAAACACCCAGAAAGAGAATAGCTGGGTCTAATAGGACCTTTAATCCTAAGTCTTTGAGGAAACTCCACACTGATTTCTATAGTGGTTGGACCAGTCAAGAGTGGAGAAGGATTTCTTTTTTCCCCACAGCCTAGTCAGCATTTGTTATTGGTTGATTTCTTTATACTTACTAGCCATTCTTCCTGGGGTAAGACGGGATCTCAGTGTAGTTTTAATTTGCATCGCACAACTGACAAACATTGTTGAACACTTTTATGTATTTATTTGCTATTTGTATTTCTTCACCTGAGAAGTGTGTATTCATCTCAGATGCCCACTTTTGGATTGGGTCTTTAAATGTGGGAGGTCTGAATTTTGAATTCTTTATATGTTGTCAGTAGTAATTTTTTGTCTGAGGAACAGATGGCAAACATTTTTTTAAACCTTGTGAGTTGTCTCTTCACTCTGTTGGTGATTTCTCTTGCTATGTAAGATCATTTTAATAAGATGAGATCCCAGCTGCTGATTATGTGCAATAGTTCCTGTGTGATCAGGATTCTAATCATAAAGTCTCTACTACACCAACATCTTCTAGAGTTTTACCAGTTTCATCTTTCAGGATATTTAATATTTCTGTTCTAATACTTAGATCTTTGATGCATTTCAAATTTATTTTACTGCATAGTGAAAATATGGGAACCATTTTAATCCTATGCGTATGCAAAAGCAGTTTTTCCAGCACCATTGATGGAAAAAGCTATATTTTTTCCAGTGAATGTATTTGGCATTTTTGTCAAAAATAAAACTATGTCTGGAGTCGTTTCTACATCATCTAATCCGTTCCACTGATCTTTACAGCTGTTTCTTTGCCAGTGCCACACTATTTTTATCACAGTAGCTTTGTAGCATAATTTCAAGTTGGTGAATATCATTCTCCCTGCCTTGCCTTTGTTACCCAGAATTGCCTTTGCTATTCTGGGCCTCCTCTGGTTCCAAATGAATTTTGGGATTGTATTATCTGATTCTGTGAGCTATGTTGCTGAAGTTTTGATTGAAATTACATGAAATCTGTGTAACAGTTTTGGAAGTTTACCCAAGAACAAGGGATACCTTCTTTTTTTTTATGTAATTAGTACAGGGTCTACAGCATCTCACTGCACAGATCGGACTCACAGTGATCCTTCCTATTTTTCAGCCTCCCCAGTCCTGGGAATACAGGCATACACTACCATGCCCAGTCTCAGTCACCCTCTCAGAGCACCCTGGGAGCAGGGCCAGCATGGCAGGCTGGGGATTGAACCTCATTAGACCAATTTGTAGGTATTTCATTTTGGGATGCTATCATGAAAGGTTTTGTTTCCCTAATTTCTCTCTCCATGAGTTTTTTTTTTTAATTTTATTTATTTATTTGTGTGTGTGTGTGTGTGTGTGTGTGTGTGTGTGTGTGTGGCCAGCTCAGCCCACCAGGCATGTGGTGCTGGGGGATTGAACCGTGGTCCCTGGGCTTCGCTAAGTTTGTTCCAAGTAGGTGCTTTAGACCACTGAGCCATCTCACCAGCCCCTCTCCATGAGTTTTTATAATGATAATTTAACTTCTTCCTTTCCTATCATTATCCATTTTATTTCTCTCTCATGTCTAACGTCTATAACTAAAGTTTCCAGAACTATGTTGAATAAGTGTGGAGACAGTGGACATGCATTTCTTGTTCTTGATTTTATTTATTTATTTATTTATTTATTTATTTATGTATTTATTTTGGTGGAACCAGGGATTGAACTCAGCCCCTTGCGCTTGCCAGGGAAGCTCTTATTCCACTAAGCCATCTCCCCGGCCCCTTGTTCTTGATTTTTGAGTGAAAAGCTTTCAGACATTTTCCATTTAGTATGATGTTGGCTGATGGTTTGTCATAGATGGATTCTATCAGATTGAGATAAAGACCTATTCCAATTTTCTATAGAGTGTTTATCATGAATGGGTGCTGCACTTTGTCAAAAGCTTTTTCTGCATCTACTGAACTAATCATCTGGGTTTTGTTGTTGGCTCTATTAATATGACGTGTTACATTTATTGGTTTATGTAGTTGGACCATCCCTGCTTCCCTGGCATGAATCCTACTTGATCATAGTACATAATCTTTTTTATGATTTATTCATTCTGTTTGCCAGTATGTTATTGAAGATTTTTGCATCTACATTTTTTGCTTGTTTTGTTTTGTTTTTGTTTTTGTTTCTGCAGAACCAAGAATTGAACTCAGGCCCTTGCGCTTGCCAGGGAAACGCTTATTCTACTGAGCCATCTCCCCAGCCCCAGCATCTACATTTATGAAAGAGATTGGAGTGTAGTTCTCTTTCACTGTTGGGTCATTCTCTGGTTTTGTTATCATAGTAATGCTTGCTTCCAGGAATGAATTTGGGAGTATTGCTTCTCTTTCAATTTCACTGAAGAGCTTGAGAAGTAGTAGTGTTAGATCATCTGTAAATTTGTTGTAGAATTCAGCACTGAATCCATTAGGCCCTGGGATTTCTTTTTTAGGTTTTCATTGGTCTATTTTTTAAATTTTCATTTTAAAAAGAAAATAAATGAATTTCAAAGAAGATAATAGAAGGGTAACAATGATTAATAAATTGCATATTGTTATCTTTAAATTAGTTATTCAGAAGACAATTAGTTATTCCAAACAATATTAGCACAAACTTTTCTGTCTAAGGAACTAAGAGAAATTCATTGATAAGTTTTTAATTACATCTTTAATTGCATGGATTGATATTGGTTTATTTAGGATATTTACATGTCTTGATTCAGCGTTGGTAATTCATATGTATCTAGGAAGCTATCTATTCATTATGCATTTCCCATGTTACTACAACAAAAGTCCTCCAAGTAGCTATAGACAACCTTATAGATTTCTTCAGTGTCCATTGTGATTTCATCTTTTTTTTTAATTTATTTATTTGTGTGTGTGTGTGTGTGTGTGTGTGTGTGTGTGTGTGTGTGTGTGTGACCAGTTCAGCCCACCAGGGGTTAGGGCTGGCTGGCATGTGGTGCTGGGGGATCGAACCATGGTCCCTGTGCTTTGATAAGCTTGTTCTAAGTAGGTGCTTTAGACCACTGAGCCATCTCACCAGCCCTTTTTTCACTCTTGATTGCATAGATTTGAGTCTTTTTTTTCCTTTTTCTTTTATTTGTTAAGTCTGACTAAAGGTTTATCAATTTTATTTAATCTTTTAAAGAACCAAGTTTTGATTTATTGATTCTTTGTATTATTTTCTTAGTCTCCAATGCATTAATTCATGCTCTAATCTTTATAATTTTTCTCCCTCATAAAAGCTTTGGGCTTGGTCTGCTCTTTTTTTTTCTAGAAGTTGAAAGTGCAACATTAACTTGTTTGTGTGTGTGTATATGCGTGTGTGTGTGTGTGTGTGTGTGTGTTTGCTCTTTTCCTGGTATGTGTATTAGACACAATATAATTCCCTTTTAAGTCTCTTCTCATTGTGTCCCATAGTTCCAGTAATTTGTGTTGGCATTATCATTTAATTATAGAAACTGTCCATATTTTTCTTTAATTTCACTTATGACACATTGGTTCCAGGAAGGTGCTATTTAATACCCATGTGTTTATGAAATTCTTGTGTTTTCTTTTACCATTGATTTCCAAATTCATTGCACTGTGGTCTGGTGGTACACATGGGACAATTTGAATTCCTCTGCATTTACTTAAGCATGTTCTATGAGCTAGCATGTGATCTATTTTGAAAATCACTTTGAGATTGGGAAGATAGCTCAGAGGCATAAGCACCTGCCTGGCAAGTGTAAGATCCTGGGTTCGATTCCCAGTACACAAAACAAAAAGATCCA
>NW_004524986.1:410016-413949 GCF_000260255.1 Octodon degus | reverse complement strand
TATATATATAGTTATCCCATGTGCAGTTGATAAAAAAAGTGTATTCTGATGTTGTGAGGTGGAACACTCTGTAGATATCTATTAAATCCTTTTGCTCAAAAGTTTGGTTTAGTTCTAATATTTCATTGTTGATTTTTGTTTAGTTGATCTGTCTTTTTGTGTCAGGTGTTTAGATCCACCAATTCAACTGTATTAGTATTTATTTGAATTTTCATGTCCATTAATATTTGGGGTTTTTGAGGGATTTGTTTTTGTTTTTGCTTTGTTTATTTTATTTTATTTGTATTTTAGGGAAGGGTCCACAGGGTATTCAGGGTCTCACTACTAGATCAGACTCACAGCCTCCCAAATTCCTCCCTGGAATTACAGGTGTGCACTATCCACGCTCAGTCTCAGTTACTGTCTCAGCAACTTAGCATGCCAAGTGAACAGGGTCAGCACGGCATGGCCAAGATCAAACCCTGGCCACTGTGCTCTGCCTAAGCAGGCACTTTAGTCTCCAGAGCTATCTGACCGTCCCTGTATGTCAAGTTCTTTATACCCGGTGGCAAAATATTTTGTCATGGTGTCCATGCACAGTTTTT
Organism: Octodon degus; assembly: GCF_000260255.1. NCBI lineage: Eukaryota > Metazoa > Chordata > Mammalia > Rodentia > Octodontidae > Octodon > Octodon degus. Next base: position 413,365 of record NW_004524986.1, on the reverse strand, counting down.
GAATACATTTGTGCTATCTCTGGTTTTTTAATGACTCTGATCAATCTTTAGTCATTCTTATTTTCATCGTCCAGAAGCTGCTGGATTGATTTCTTATGGTTCCTCACTATTTTAAGAAATATTCTTTTCATGATAGCTAACTTCAAGCCTCTCTTCTATATCTGAGATACCGTCTTCACACTGGCTCATTCTGCTGGGTATTCTTTCAATGGAACTTTTATTCTCCTGATACCTGCTTGAACCTGTCTTATGGATTCCGTTTCGTTCCTATGTTGGGTATTCATAACTTCCATCGTTTTATTAAGCTCCTCTGTTTTTTATCTGTATCAGTTCTAGAATCACTAAGCATGGTTTTCATTATGGACACCATCTCTGCAGTTATCTGAAAAAATATTTTTTATTTATTTTTTTCTAGAGCCTCATTCACTTGTTTTGTTGTTACCACTTCAGAGAGGCTGGTTGAGTGGCTTTTGGGTTTTCCGGCCCTCAGGCTTGCCATTAGTGAACTGAATGCCTGGGGTTTTGTCTTGTTGTCTTGTTTAATTATCTTTTCATTTTCTTTCCTTTTTAAAAAATTGAATTCCTGAGTTGGTGCTTGTAAATTGCCTATGGTGAGCTGCTTTATCGTTAGTACTTAAAACCCTTGGGAGGCTGGTGAGATGGCTCAGTGGTCTAAAGCACCTACTTAGATCAAGCTTAGCACAGGGACCGCGGTTCAATCCCCCAGCACCACATGCCAGCCAGCCCCGCCCCTGGTGGGCTGAGCTGGCCACACACACACACACACACTAAATAAAATAAATAAAAAAAAATAAAAAAAATAAAAAAACCTTGGGAAATTACTGTTTCTCAGAGTTAACTTCCCAGTATGACTGGTTTTGGGTCTCGCATCGGTTTTGAGATCCTACTTCTTCAATTTGTTGGAGACGAGGTGTTCCTACCTGCTTGGCCCACCACTGGGATCTCCGGTACTCTCTCACACTACTTTTCATGACGCCTAGTCAGTCTCAGTCTTGGAACACCAGGAAGAACAGTGGGTTAGAACAATTATGCCACCCTGGCTAACGTGCTACCACCAGCAACTATAGCATCAAACACAGCCCAGAAAGTGGAAAAACTGAGATAACTACTACTTTGTCACATTTAACTATGTGAACCAGGTTTGTTGTGATGTAATAAAATTCAAATCAAACCAGAAAGTCTTGGGGTTTTTTTATTTTATTGATAAATAAATATGAATGAGACAGTTTCAAAGCTGAATAATAAGATAGTTTTTGTTTGTTTGTTTTTTGTTTTGTTTTGGTTTTTTTGTGGAACCAGGGATTGAACTCAGGTCCTTGCACTTGCCAGGCAAGTGCTTATTCCACTGAGCTATCTCCCCAGCCCCAATAAGAGAGTTTTGATAATCAATACATTGTACATTGTATCTTCTTAGTGGTTATCCATAGTACAAGAAACAGACAGGATATCCTGTCTAAACACTATTATTATACCTCTTCCTTCTCATTGAATTAAGTGAAAGTAGCTGTATATCTATCCTATTTTGTATATATAAGTACAAAATGATCTTTCCTTTGTATCCCCTTTTTTTGTTTAGTCCTGTCAAGGTGAATATTCTATTGACATCTAAATACTAAGGTGTTTGAATTCAGCTAAACAATCTAAGACTGTCTAGCAGTCTATAATATTAGTGGGTTATCCTCAGAAGTTATTGATTTGAGCCTTTTACAGCTCATCGTATCAATATGGCTTTACTTTATATATCTCGTTTTTATACTTTTCTGCTGGATGGTTAAGACCAAGATAAAGCAAGACCTATGTAGCAAGAAATGTAACCTTTGGGGCTGGGCGGGGAGATAACTCAGTAGTATAAGTGCTTGACTGGCAAACACAAGGATCTGAGTTCAATCCCTGGTTCTGCAAAAAAAAAGAAAGAAATTTAACTTTTGTATGTGATAAGGTCAGTCAAGTGCCCTCAGGAAAGATTTTGTATAGTATATAAATTTTTTTTTTTTTTTTTTTTTTTACTATTCCAAAAGTTTATTTAACAAAAATTTAGTATATGAAAATGTGTATAATCCAATCTTCAGTCAGTGAAAGTGGCACTTGGAGGAGGGGCATGAATTTTTCTGCTGGGCAGTCATTATTTAAATTCGTTTCAAGGCTTCCAACATGATGATACTATTTCCTAATACTACCACCATTCCAGTGTTGTTCTGTGACCCACTAGTTGCCATCTCCACACATTCATCTATCACAAGATTCATAAAGGGAATCCTCAACATATTCCTGAGACATGTCTGCCACCATTCTTTTTTTTTTTTTTTTTTTTTTTTCAGAACCGGGGATTGAACTCAGGCCCTTTCGTTTGCCAGGCAAGTGCTTATTCTACTGAGCTATTTCCCTGGTCTACCATTCAATTTTTTTTTTATTTATTTTTTTTTGACAACTCATACAGAATTTTACTTAACAAAGTAATATGAATTTCACAGTATTTGTTGTAATACATGGTATTGTCTTACAACCAGCTATTCATATTACCAGATATATACACACAAAATTGGAAGAAGAAAAAACTGGAGCAATGTATAAGAAATTAAGAAAAGAAAAAGTATAAACAATTAAAAAAAAGGAGACAAAGCTAATTAGAGCATTGACTGCTTCTTTCCATTTCCATTTTTTTTCTTTTTTTTAAATTTTTATTTCTTTATTTATTTATTTTGTCCTGTCAGAGGTGAATATTCTATTGAAATCTAAATACTATAAGTGTTTGAATTCAACTAAACATCTAACACTGTCTAGCAGTCTATAACATTAGTGGGTTATCCTCAGAAGTTATTGACTTGAGCCTTTTACAGTTCATCGTATTAATATGGATTTGCTTTATATACCTCATTTTTATATTTTTCTACTGGATGGTTAAGACCAAGATATAGCAAGACCTATAAACCCAGAAATGTAACTTTTGTATCTGATAAGGTCAGTCAAGTAATCTCAGGATTTATCCTGTAGCCCTGTACCACCTTTTGTACATCCTTTCGTCAGTGCCTGACATTAGGATGAGTCACGGCCATTGCTTGACCAATTTGCTCTCTGTGAAAGCTTGAGAAAATGTTTTTTCTCTCCATGTGACTCTCCCCAGGCTCACTTTAGATCCTCAAACACATTTCTTTGTGGCTCCATAATCTTCTTGATCAGAAAATTTGGAGCACAACTGAGTTACATGTTGTTACAGTACAGGTTCTCCTATGTCCCGAGTCTTCACTGACCTTGAAAGGCTAGGGCCAAAATGGTGGCTAATCATGCAGCCCTTCCTTTTCTCCAAATTTTGATCTGCTAACTTAGGTTA
>NW_004524986.1:407437-409181 GCF_000260255.1 Octodon degus | reverse complement strand
AAAAAAAAAAAAAAAAAAAAAAAGAGAGAGATTAGAAGTAAGGCTATAGAACGGCAGGCCAGATAGCTCAGCAGACTGAAGTGCCTGCTTAGGCAGAGCACAGAGGCTGGGGTCGATTCCTGGAGTGCCATGCTGGCCCCGCCTCAAAGCATGCTGAGATGGCTATTGAGACAGTGTAGTGGTGCGCTCCTGTAATCCCAGAGTTGGGGAGACTGAAAACAGAAGAACCACTATGAGTCTGATCTACATAGTGAGACTCTGTAGAGCTACTAGATTCTGTACCGAATACATAAAAACAGAGAGAGAGAGAAGTAAGGTTATAGATAAAGAGGTAGCTGGAAAGAGAGAACGAAAAAATAAAAGGAACAACAGAACAGAAACCACAACGAAGCTAGAAACCAAGTTTGTGCTGATACACAATTAAGATCAAGCAATGAAGGAAGAAAAAGTCCACTTCTATGTTTATCTCTTTTGTCACTGGTAGACAAGGTGTGCAGAGAGCCGAGAGTCCATATCTATACTGATTACCCCAACAAGCCAGCAGTAGCTTTATGGAGAGGCCCTGGACAATCTCAGTGAGCCTGGGCCTTTATTTCCCCTGAAGTTTAGGCTGTTTTCTGGCCGAGGGAGGCAAGACCAGACCAGTTCAGCCTGCAGCAGTCAGTGCCCTCTCTGTGGGCTTGAGTTCAGATGGAAGCTGCTAGATGGGCCCATCCAATGTTCTGAGCTCTGAGCTCATCCTGCCCCCTCCAAGAAGGCTCCTGGCCAATTGCTGTCTCCCACAGGGGGACCAAGCCCTCAGCCCTCACCCAGAAACAGTGCAGTCCCCTGTGTCCACTGCTCCTCTCCACCACTGTCTCTGCATGGAGGCCTCTAGCACTGCCAGTAGCCACCCTATGTCTGCAGGCGCAAACTGCTTATTGCATGCAGTGAGTCCCGACATGGAGTATGCTCCACTGCTACCCCCTTCTTCATTGAAGTCTTTCTCTTCTCTCTCCCTGTGGGCTTCAAATCTTGCTTCAGATCCTGCTGGGTACAGGGGACACACCCTCCTCTTTCTTATCTTCCTCATATTGCTATATACCAACATCTGGATAGCAACTCTCCAAGAGGCTCTTTCTGTGCTCTGCCATCTTCCCAGAAGTCTCTTGATGCTGTTGTTATTACTAAATGTACTAGTTTAGCCAAGGTAACAATTGTGCTAATTATTGTTCTTTTTGGTATGCCAAAACTGAGATTGCCTAAGGAAGGGTCATGAAAAATATTCTAAGTAAGTTCCAAAGCCCCAGGTGCTAAGCCAAAGAGGCAACAACTTCTCAACCACAATAAGTTGAAGTGGTCAGATCTTACAACAGACTCAAAACCCAAAAGCAGGGGCAGGGGAGATGGCTCAGTGGAATAAGTGCTTCCCTGGCAAGCACAAGGGCCTGAGTTCAATCCTTGGTTCTGGAAAAAAAAAAAAAAAAAAAAAGCCAGCTACATATACCTGAAAGACATCTTAGAGAAGTACCCATTTGTTAAAATTTTTATGCACTAGCAATAAAGCTACATATACAAGCAATTTATAAAATATTACTGAACTTAACAAAAGGATACAAAAGAATTGAAAGTGAAAAGACATTTAAGCAAGATGCAACTCCAAATTTCCAGCTCACCAAAAGCAAACCCAGGGGACAGTAAAGGGAAGCAGCCTAAGAGTTACCCGCCTGGTTTTTTTTTTTTTTTTTTTTTTTTTTTTGTGGAA
>NW_004524986.1:401385-406181 GCF_000260255.1 Octodon degus | reverse complement strand
ATGCCAGCCAGCCCCGCCCCCTGGTGGGCTGAGCTGGCCACACACACACACAATAAATAAATGTAATAAATAAAAATAAATAAATAAAAAAAAAAGAAAGTACACTGAATCACAAAATAAGCAACATGCTAGAAATTCAATACAAGAACAGAATATAGCTCAGTAGAAGAAGCACTTGCCTGGCAAGCACAGGGTTCTGGGTTTAATCCCCAGTACAAAAAAAAAAAAAAAAAACAGAAAAATTTAATTGGAGCTGGGGAGATGGCGTAAGTGCTTGCCTGGCAAGCACAGGGGCCTGAGTTCAATTCCCAGTTCTGCAAAAAAAAAAAAAAGAAAGAAAGACAGACAGACAGATAGAAAGACAGAAAGACAGACAGACAGCAGACGTCTCAACACAAACCCTCAAGTCAAGAGGAGGTTGGAGTGCAATATTTCAAATGCTAAGACAATCTCCAACACAGAATGATGTACTCTGCTGGAATATGTTTCAAAATTGAAGGAGAAATAAGATGCTGCCATGACAAATAGCATATAAGGAAACTTACAACCACCAAACCAGCATTCTAAAATATTCTGAAGCACATTCTAGAAATACACAAGGGGCTGGGAAGATGGCTCAGTGGAATAAGTGCTTCCCTGGCAAGCATAAGGGCCTGAGTTCAATCCCCAGTTCCACAAAAAAGAAAGAAAGAAAGAAAGAAAGAAAGAAAGAAAGAAAGAAAGAAAGAAAGAAAGAAAGAAAGAAAGAAAGGAAACAGACAACAAGGACTACAACTCCATGAACTTCAAAACAATGAGTCTACCAGGCAAGTCAAGTAATTAAATGGGAGTGGGGGGGACCAAGAGCAAGAAAATAACATGGCAAAGAAAAGTCAATAAATATTAGTTTTAATGATCAATGTCAATGGTCTCAGATCACCAATCAAAAGAAACAGAAATATAGAATAAATCATGAAGCAAGATTCTACAATATACTGCATATACAAAACACATTTGATTCAAAAAGAAATTCATAGACTGATAGTCAAAGAATGAAAAACAGTACTCCATGCAACAAGGACCTGGAAAAAAACATCCTGATAAAGAGAAAAATCAATGGGAGACAATATATATATATATATATCTCCAGTGCTCCAAAAGCAACTGTAATAGGGGAATCCAGTAATGTCACAAATTTGCAAATCAACTAGACAGTAAATCAACAAAAAGATATCAGAACCGAAATGGACTTTTTTTTTTTCTTTTTTCTTTTTTTTTTTTTTTTTTTTTTTTCAGAACCAGGGATCGAACTCAGGCCCTTGCGCTTACCAGGGAAGCACTTATTCCACTGAGCCATCTCCCCAGCCCCCCTGAAATGGACTTTTAAGCAAACAAAAAGAATCAACAAATCAAGGAGTTGGTTCCTTGAAAGTTTAAATAAAATTGACAAATGCTTAGCTATCCTTATCAAAAACTAAAAGGGAAAGAAATTACTGAACTCCAAGCAAGAAGGAATGAAATCTCACAACCACTCCTACAGAAATCCAGAGGACAATTAATACATATTTTGAGGACCTGTATTCTAATACAATGGAAAATTCAGAAGAAATGAACAGATTCCTAGATGCATGTGAATTACCAAAGCTGAATCAAGAATACATAAATATTAATATTGAACCTGTATCAGTCATTGAAATTGAAGATATAATTTAAAATATACCAACAGAGAAAATCCCAGGCCCTGAAAGATTTACTACTGAATTCTACAATAAATTTACAGAAGATTTAATGCTGCTACATCTCAAGCTCTTTAATAAAATTGAAAGGACAAAAATTCATTTTTGGAAGCAAGAATTACCCTGACACCCAAACCAGAAATGGACCCAACTAAGAAAGAGAACCACAAGCCAATCTTCCTAATAAACATAGATACAAAAATCTGCATAGATACAAAAATCTGCAGTAACATACTACCAAAGAAAATGCAGCAAATGATCAAGAAGATTATATTTGAGCTAGCAAGACAGCGCAGCAGACTTAAGCACCTACTTAGGCAAGCTTAGGCAAGTGCAGGAACCACAGTTCAATCCCTGGCACCACATGCCACACCAGCCAGAGTCCAGATGCAGTGGCACATGTCTATAATCCCAGTGCCAGGGAGGCTGAAAGAGGAGGATCACTATGAGTCCCAGCTATGTAGTGAGACTCTGTAACAACCAAATATATTTTCAAAAAGAAGGGGGAATAAAAGATTATACCCCATGATCAAGTAGGATTCATATCCAGAATGCAAGAATAGTTCAACATACAAAAATCAATGAATGTAGTACACCATATTCACAGAGCCAAAGATAACCATATAATCATGTCAATGATGCAGAAAATGCATTTGAGAAGGTCCAACACCCATTCATGATAACAAAAAAAGTCCTAGAGAAAATTGGAATAGATGGTCTTTATCTCAATATGTTAAAAAGCCTTCTGTGGGGGCTGGGGTGATAGCTCAGCAGCATAAGTGTAAGGTCTTGAGTTTGATCCCTGGTATGGAAAAAAAAAATGCTATCTATGACAGACCAATAGGGTTTTTTTTTTTTTTTTTTTTTTTTTTTTTTTTTTTTTTTTTTTTTTTTTTTTTTTTTTTTTTTGGGGGTTTTAATGGAACTGGGGATTGAATTCAGACCCTTGCACTTGCCAGGCAAGTACTTATTCTATTGAGCCATTTCCCCAGCACCTAACTGGGCAAAAACAGAAAGCTGTCACTCTAAAATATGTAACAGACAAGAATGCCCACTGTCACCATTCTTACTCAGTATAATTTTGAAAACATTAGCCAGAAACAAGAGAAAAAAATAAAAGGAGTAAGGATAGGAAAGGAAGAAGTTAAACTACTATTTGTAGATGACATGATATTCTCCAAGGAAGACTCCAAAAGCCCTATGAAAACATTTATTGATTTAATAACCAAATTCAGTAACATAGCTGGATACAAGCTCAACACTCAAAAATAAATAGCATTAAGGCTGGCCAGATAGCTCAGTGGACTAAAACACCTGAATAGGCAAGTGCAGTGGCTAGAGTTCGATCCTTGTCATGCTGTGCTGGTCCCGCATGCGGGGTGTGCTGAGATAGTGATTGAGACTGGATGTGGTGGCACACACCTGTGATCCCAGCACCTGGGAGGCTGAAAGCAGGAGAATCACTATAAGTCTGATCTGTATAAAGAGACCCTGTACTAAATGCATAAATAAATAAATAAAGTTTTTATTTAAAAAAAACACCTAAAACTTGAGGTGTCATTGATCTAGAGCTACTCCCTTTCTTGGTGTCTTCCCAAAAGTATTAAAAATATCATACAATTCTATATCACTTGCATTTTTCTTTTTTTATTACTATTTTGTACTCATCTTTAAAAATAAAAGATTAAATAGAAATTAAAATATACACTAAGCCAAAAACAACTATAGTCTTTTTTTTTTTTTTTTGTGGAACCAGGGATTGAACTCAGGCCCTTGCACTTGCCAGAGAAGCGCTTATTCCACTGAGCCATCTCCCCCAACTATATTCTCATCAGTTCTGAGAATTGTAGTAATGTATAAACAATCTTCAGTAAAATAGGTGGCACTGGCATTTCTGTTTTTCAAGCATAAAATAGTACCAAGTTATTTTATTTTATTTTATTTTGTGGAATGGGGATATCTACTACCATTTTAGGTATAAAATTTGTTACAAATATTTAATAGTCAGAAGAAAAACTTCAGGGCCGGGGAGATGGCTCAGTGGAATAAGCACTTCCCTGGCAAGCGCAAGGGCCTGAGTTCAATCTCCGATTCCACCAAAAAAAAAAAAAAAAAAGAAAGAAGAAAAACTTCATTGTTTTTGTTATGTTACCCTTTTAAGGCCTGAAGTTCTATCCTAAACTTGAAAAAATATTCATGACTGAATCTCCCCCTCATTCATGGAAGAAAAATGAATGTTCCTCTGGGCTTGGGCCAAGACACAGCCCTCACTTGTCTTCATCAGGGAGGGAGGGCAGATAGCAAGTGCCAGTGGCAAATCACAGGAGGAAGTGCCCTCTCTTGGGCACTTATTTATTTATCTTTTTGAGACTGGGTCTCATTATGCAATTCAGGCTGGACTTGAGCTCACTTTGTAGCCCAGGATGGTCTTGAACTCACAATGGTCCTTCTTCCTCAGCCTCCTAAGCACTGGAATTATAGGCCTGCAGTGACAGGTTCTTATATAAGCCTTTCCTTTCTTTCTTTCTTTCTTTCTTTCTTTCTTTCTTTCTTTCTTTCTTTCTTTCTTTCTTCTTTCTTTCGTTCATATTGGGGGTTGAAGCATTGGATTCAGTTCATCTTCAAGATTGTTCATATCTTGAAGATGTATGATGCAGATATTCTAGAAGGGGAGAGTCTATGTAGTCAGCTGGTTAGAAAAGCCTATAAGAAATACATCTCAAAAGAACTTGCCCTGGGACCGACGAGATAGTTGTCTAAAGCACCTGCTTAGGCAAGCTTAGGAATGTGCAGGGAGCACGGTTTGATTCCCAGCACCACATGCTGCCCCAGCCCCTCCCTTAGGGTGTGCTGAGCCAGCCACACACACACACACACACACAAAAAAAAAAAAACAACCTTGAGTCATATGAGAACTTGTACTGTAATGTCATGTAACTCAGTAGTGTCCCAAATTTTCTGATGAAGGAGATTATGGGGTCAAAGAGGAAATTGATCGATGATGTAGAGTGTGCCTAAGGAGAGTCACATGGAGAGAAAACATTCTCTCAGGCTTTCACAGAGAGCACATTGGCCAAGCAA
>NW_004524986.1:382597-400381 GCF_000260255.1 Octodon degus | reverse complement strand
TGAATAGAGGGATTGGTTCTAATAGTGTTTGTAAATAGGATATCATGTCTGCATCTTGTACAGCAAATAACCACTAAGAAGAGAGTATGCAATGTGTTAATTATTGGAACTGTCCTACCAATTTGATGTGAAACTGTCTCATTGCTATTTGTTTCTCAATAAAATTATGGAAAAAAAGAACTTGCCAAAGAAATTTGTGTAAAAGCAGAATCATTTAGAAAATAGTTGGGAAGGAAAAAAAAAATGATTGAGAAGCCAAAGGAAGAATCTTCTGGTGGTTTAAAAAAAAAAAAAAAAAGAGGAAGATGAAGTGGGAGCTGTGGCACATGCCTATCATTCCAGCACTGAAGAGGCTGAGCCAAGAGAATCACCTAGACAGTATGCTTCTCTTGAAAAAGTAGTAGTGGATACATTTGGATTACAGTTATAAAAATAAAGGCTGGGGGTTTGATACCCTGAGTGCCATGCCAGCCCAGCCCCTGGGCATGAAACTGGATGTGGTGGTGCATGCCTGTAATCCCAGCGCTTGGGAGGCTGAAAACAGGAGGATCACTACAAGTCCCATCTGTGTAGTGAGATCCTGTAGACCCTGTACTAAAACACACAATAAATAAGTAAATAAATAAAAATAGACTGGAATTGGCTCACTTTTTGTGAAAGCTCTATATATCCCCAGAACTTGCCCCCCAAAAAAGAGAGAGAGAAAAAAAAAGCAACAACCACTGTGATTCAGAGGGTTTGAGCATGAGACCTTGTGCCTGGCACACAGCTCCATTTGGTCTGTGTGAGCTCCTATTAGAGCCCTGGAGAAGGGTAGATCAGAGAGGGGAAAAGGTCCCATTGGTTTTTCTTTAGTTTTTGTTTGCCGTGGGATCCCACCATGTAGCCCAGACTTTCAGGGAACTCCTGGCCGGAGTGATCCACACACCTCAGCCTCCCAAGCGCAGGACTAAGGTGTGCACCACCACAACTGGCTCTTTAAATGTATTTTTATGAAGCCAAGACACAGGTACACCTGGGCAATTCAGCAAGAACTTGTCTTAAGACAGAACATGTTTAAAAGGGCTGGGGATGTAGCTCAGGGTGGAGGGCTAGTGCTCAATCCCCACCTGGAAGGGGAGAGGAAGAAAGCTTTCACCAAATAAAATGAGTGAGTTAACTAGACCTTTCCCTCACTTACCTGGATAAGAGGCAAGGAATCTTCCAAAGCCATTAATCTGCATGTACAAAAGATGATACACCAGGCCTGCCTTGCCAGCCCCGCCCCAGGGTGCACTGAGACAGCAACTGAGACTGGGCGTGATGGCACGTGTCTATAATCCCAACTTTCAGGAAGTTGAGGCTGGAGGAACCATGAGAATTCAAGTCTGGACTGGACTAAACAGCAAGACACTGTCCTATAAAACACACACACACACATACACACACACACACACACACACACACACACACACACACTTCAGTAGAAGCCCAGAATAATTTCAATAATTCACAGAAGTTTCTGTGGACACCTTTATTGTTTTTTCAGATTTTATTGGTACATTATAAATACACATAATGAACACATTCATCAGAGAGAATTTGTACCTGTATATGACTTTATCCCCCATTCTCCTACCCTTCTTTCAACCCCTCCTAACTCGTCTCTTTCTTTATCCAAAAGACTGGTATTTTACAAGTACATTAAAGCTTCAGGGCTGGGGAGATAGTTCCGTGGCATGAACATCTATCTGGCAAGAGCAAGGCCCTAAATTCAATCTCTGGTACCAAAAATAAATAAAATAAAACTTCACACACTCAGTCTACAAAAATTTCTAATTTTTTCCCAGGAGATACTTCTGAGGCATAAGTGCCTGCTTGGCAAGCACAAGGTTCTGAGTTAGATCCCTGGTGCCAAAATGAAAAAAAAAAAATAAAAAAAATCTAATTTTTAATATTGTTTATAGAGGAAATCATTGCTCTTTTAGGAGTTGTCTTAGTTACTTTTTCTTGTTGTTGAGAAAAAATATCTGAGATCAAAAGTTCAAGGAAAAGGGTTTTATTTATTTATTTTTTATTTTTATTTTTTATTTTTTAGAGATTTCTGTGCATAATGGTCTGGCTCCAAAGCAAGGTGGCTTGGAAGAGCGGGATCAAATCACAGAAGAAAACAAGTTTATGGCCAGCAGAAGACAGCAAAAGCAAACAAGGGACAATACAAGCCCATTTCTGTGCCTTATATTGTATCCAGACTACTGGAATTAGGGCAGTGAAAATCAATCAGCGAGGGGCTGAGGAGATGGCTCAGTGGAATAAGCACCTCCATGGCAAGCGCAAAGACCTGAGTTCAATCCCTGGGTTCGGTGAAAAAAAAAATCTATCAACGGACTGATTTTGTAATTTCCCACCCTGAATCCCAGCACTGCAACCTGAATCAGTGCTAGCGTCACACACTCTGGACGGATTCAGCGCCTCTGAAAAAGCCTCACCAATGACCTCATGAAGCCCTAGGGGGACATCTGGACACAAGCCCTAACAGGAGTCATTATACTTTAGGAAACATGGGAGTCACTTAGAATTAAATTTAGAGAGTAGGATAGGCCATGATGTTAGTGCATGCCTTCTATTTCACAAGGGAAAGTTTAAACTAGGCTTGGTGGCATATGCCCACAAGTCTCAGCTCCTCTGGAAACCAGCAGGAGGATTGCTGGAATCCGGAAGTTGCTGGATGCGTAGTGGGAGACCTTGTCTCAGAAAAAGAAAGAAAGAAAAAGAAAAAAAGTTGTCAGTATCAAAAGGAAATGTAAACAAAAGTACCAAATCTATTTCTTTGTACTCTATTAGGCATCTATTATTTATTAATATATTTATTTACTGTAGTACTGCGGATTGAATTCATGGGCTTGGATAAGCTTTCTACCCAGCCCTTTTTATTTCTGACTTTGAGATAGTTTGTTAAATTGTTGCGTTCCCAGGCTAGGCTTGACCTGGCGATCCTCCAGCTTCAGCCCCCCAGAGCGCTGTGACTGCAGGTGTGTTCCACCCCGAGCTTGGGCTCTAACTTGCAGTCCTCCTGCCTCAACTTCTCGGAGAGCTGAGATTCCAGGTGCGTGCCTCCCCAGCTGGCCGGGGTTCTCCTTTAAAGAAGTGGACATAGGAGGCAGGTTCATCACAAAGCTAATGGGTCTTAAACCTCAGGTCCCCCGCTTGCGCTGAGCCACTCCAGGGTCCCGTCAGAGCCTGCCAAGTGTTCATTCACAGCTCATTATTTTTCCTTAATAAGGGATGCTGAAGAAAAACTGAGTTTCAGGTCCAGCACACCTGCCTCGGTGATGACGACTAGTTCTGATAACACGACTTGAAACTCTTGCCTAATGAGCTCACCTCGCGGGCTTTCGTGCGACCTCGCCGTCGCCGGGCACTGAGCCGGGCCGGGGCTCTCCCTCGGCGGGCGCGGGGCAGGCGAGCGCTTGCCTCCCCGCGGCTGCCCTTTCAGCTGAACCCGCGGCAGCCGCTCCCGCCCCGGACTGCGCTCTGGGGAAGATCCTCCGCCTCGCTCTCTGCCCCTCGGCTTGGTTCTGAGCCAACGTGCTAAGTACGAAGATGAAAGAAAGAGCCTCGCTGTGCGAAGCGCAAGTAGCGCCAAGTAGCGGCGCACCCCGGGCCATCGTTAGCACCTAGACGCGCCGCGAACCTTCCCAACAGACGGCTCTCCGGAGCTGACAAGTTGCAAAATGGACTTAAGTGGATCAAGCAGAGAAACAGCGTCACTTTCCTCAGGCGGAGGCAGCTCTGAGGGAGGCTGCAGGGCTTGGCAGATCAGGAAGGGTGAGAGAAAACGGGGCGCGGCGGACCATGGCCTCAGCTTCCAGGGCCACGACCTTGCAGTCCCGCTGAATCTTTTCATTTTTATTTTTTACTTATTTTTATTTATTCTTCCTTTTTTTTTTTTTTTTTTTTCGGATTGAACTCAGGACCCTGCGCTTGCCAGGCAAGCGCTTATTCTACTGAGCATCTTCTCGGTCCCCCTTCTTTTTTTCTTTTTTAGAATTTATTTGTTTATTTACCGAAGTGGAGGCAGCCTGTTGAATCTATCGTCCTCAAGTTTCCCAGCGAGGCTCTTTCTTTCATCTTCGTACTTAGCACGTTGGCTCAGAACCTCCTTTCTTCTCTTCTTGGCTCTATAATAGCTTCTCACTGTATTCCGGAGAGAATATTCCGATCATCCTCCCCTTTCGGCCCTGCCCGGCCGCTCTCCCCGCTGGCCCGCGGCCCAAGGCTCTGCCTCTCACATCTGGCACAACCTCGATGTGAACGGCGCCCCCTGGGGGCCGCTCAGCTCTAACGCGAGAAACAAAACATTACATGAGGCCCTTTTGCGTAATCACCATTGCACGGAATTTTACAGTAAGAGGTATTTGCTTGAGTTTTGAAATTTTTATTGGATAAAATAAAATGAACTTTATTGGTATATTTTAGTATGCATAATAACACATCTCAGAGCACTCGTCCCTGTGCATATTTCTTGCTTATTTCCTCTTCCCCCACCTTTCAACCTCTTTTCCCCTTCTTTATTCACAAAAGCTTTGTTTCCATTTTTTCCTTCTAGTCTCTTTGGTTTCCTTGTCCCTTCTTTCCTTTCCCCTTCCACCTCTCTTGTTCCCCTCCCCATTTGAACATTTTCTTTCCACCTCCCAATATCTATTACACATTTTGGTTTGGCTTTTCTTTTTCTTTTTCTTTTTGAGACATGATCTCACTATGCCATTTAGGCTGGTCTTGAGCTCACTTTGTAGCCCAGGCTGGCCTCGAAATAGCAACGATCCTCCTGCCTCATTCGCCCAAGTGCTGGCATTTCAGGCTTGTGCCACCATGACCTGCATATTACACAATTTGGTTCTTATTTACACTTTCAGTTTCTCACATCAGAAAAACAGCATGATGCTTACACTTATACCTGATTTATTTCAATTTCATTTTAAGAGTATGGGCTCAAAACACACCAATTTATCTAGAAATATTTCACTTGGTCTTCTTGGTAGAGTAGTACTCCATTATATAAAACAAAACCTATATCTTCCAGATGTGATGGCACACACCTATAATCCCAGCACTCAGGAGGCTGAGGCAGGAGGATTACTGTGAGGTTGTGTTTTTGGGGGTTTTTTGGGGGGGGTTGTGTGTGTGTGTGTGTGTATGTATGCAGGGTCTCACTATGCAGCTCAGACTCATAGTGATCTTCCTGTTTTCTGCCTCCCTAGTGCTGGGATTGCAGGTGTGTGCCACCACACCCAGACTCCATTGCAAGCTCAGAGCGCCGGGGACCAGGCCAGCATGGCATGACGTGCCAGGGATCAAACCCGGGCCCCTGCACTTACCTAAGCAAGAGCTTAGTCCACTGAGCAATTTTGTCAGCCCTACTGTAGAGTTTTGATGCCAATTTGTGTAACATAATGAGTTCATGGCCAGTTTGAATCATATAGTGAGACCCTCATATCAAACAATTAGTCAATTAATTAATTAAAATAAACAATTTAAAAAACACCAAGATGTACCTCACTGTGAAGACCTGGATTCAATTTTCAGTAACAAACAAATGAGGAGAAATTTTAAAATTATTGTACAGATATTCTTTAATGATCTGCCTCATCAGCCACTGTTTAGATTTAAGACTCATGGCTTGGACATACCACCCGTCTTATGTTTTGTACAGTTCAGCACACCTCGTTTACAGTGTCTCAGTGTCTTTTGTACAATATGCCTTGTTTATACAGGTGTTTTACTGGTTGCACTGTAGTTTTGTGTTGTTACACATTGTAGTGCTGTAAGAGTTATAAAAATAAAAGCAGGGCTGGTGAGATGGCTCAGTGATCTAAAGCACCTACTTAGAACAAGCTTAGCAAAGCACAGGGACCGCAGTTCAATCCCCCAGCACCACATGCCAGCCAGCCCCGCCCCTAGGTGGGCTGAGCTGGCCACACACACACAATAAATAAATAAAAATAAAATGTATTAAAAAAAATAAAAGCAAAGTCACCAAGTTGGCATTTCCTTCTACCATGTCTCTGTCCTGAATATTCTAATGCACGTGCCATACACAATTCCCTATCCAGTGACCGATTCACTTAACAACGGAGGTGTAGGAATGGCACAGGTATGGCACTCATTGTGGTACTATGTAGCAGTGTCTGTATATTAAAGGAAAGAATTGTTTTTCTTTCTCCTTTCTGATGCTGGACATTGAGCCCAAACACTCGCACTGGCTCGGCAGGTGCTCCACCACTGAACCACACACTCAGCCCTTTTATTTTATCTTGCTAAGTTGCTGGGGTTAGTCTCAAACATGCCATCCTTCTGCCTCAGCC
The DNA here is from genome assembly GCF_000260255.1 of Octodon degus. Lineage (NCBI taxonomy): Eukaryota > Metazoa > Chordata > Mammalia > Rodentia > Octodontidae > Octodon > Octodon degus. Next base: position 394,037 of record NW_004524986.1, on the reverse strand, counting down.
TCCTGAGGTGCTTGCTAAGGGAACATCCGGGCACCAGTGTGCCCAGCAGAGAATCCTGAAATAGCAAGTAGGATGGGTGCTGACTTACTCTACTACCAATAACACAAACGTTTGTCATCTGCAAAATGGATACATTTTATTGTTTGACAGTTAGAATTTGAACAGGGCATGGTAGTACACGCCTATAATCCTAGCACTCAGGAGGCTGAGGCGGGAGAATCATAGTGAGTTTGAGATCAGCCTGGACTACAAAGTAAATTCAAAGCTAACCTCAACTGCAGAGTGAGACCTTATCTCAAAAAGACAGAAAGAAAAGAGAGAGAGAGAGAGAGAGAGAGAGAGAGAGAGAGAGAGAGAGAGAGAAAGTAATTTGCGATTCCCTTGCCCCAGCCGGCCAGAATGCAGAGATTATAGGGCTGTACCACCGCACCCGGCTTCACTCAGCTCACTTTACATCCTGGATCCAGATTTCTGCTCTTTCCATACGTTGCCTCATTAAATTCCCTCATTCGCTGCTGGCAGTCTCCAGCAAGTCTTCCTTTTCCCTCCAAGATACTGTTTTCTAAAAGGAGTTGTCAGCTCTGCCAAGTTTCCTCAAACACACCTTGAGCAGAAGGTCACGGAGAGGTTCTCTTAACTCCACCACACTCCAGTCTCCTCCGGGATAGGCAAAGCCAGGAGCTCCGCTTGCACCGGCTGGCCTTGAACCCATGGAGGCGGAGGCCGCCCACTGGGCGGGGCGGGAGGCGTGCCCGGGTGACAGGAAGTGGGCGGAGACTTTCCTAGAGCACTCCTGGACCCGGGCCATTAGGGAAAAGGAATTTCCTTGTTATCAGTTCCACCTTCTGGGCTGCTCAGGATGGAGAACACGAGAGGCAAGGAGGTGAGTGAGAGCTTAGCGGGTTTGTTCCTGGTGCTGTGGGTTTTTTGTTTCTCCTCTGCACCCTTGATCTGTCTTTTGGGGAAAAAGAAAATGCTTTAGAACTCACTCTGCTTTTTAAAAAAAGTCCTAGACCAGGTTGCAGCTGGTGTCAGAGTGGGAAGATAAGGAGGGAGAAGGCTGTGGGTGTGTGGTGCGCGCCTGCAATCCCAGCACTCAAGGTTGAGGCAGGAGGATCATCGCGAGTTTAAGACCAACCCGGCTACATAGGGCGCCCAGGCCAGTCTGAACTACACAATGAAATGCTGTCCAAACTAAAAAGGAAGGGGAAGGCTCCCTGCGGGTGACAGGATGAGCCCCGTGGTTGGGTCCTTCTTTGGGTGGAGTGGTCCAGGAGTGGAGGGGAGGCGTGGGGCCGATTTTAGGATAAGCTGGTTGAGCTAGGACTGGAAAAGCATGAAACCCCACATTTCTTGAAGACAGCCGCAGGTACTGGCACCTATCTGGACCCCATCCCCAGGGCCCTGATCCCTGAGGATGCCCAGAGGCCTGGTCTGGTGACAACCGATGCCGGCCCCAGAGTTTCCTTTGTGGAGAAACCGGGCCCTGGGGCCTTTTTGCCAGATCCAGGCCATTTTCAGCTTTCTCTGTTTTCACACTTTTGTGAGGTCCCAAGGTGAGTACTTTGTGAAAAGGCTATGCAAATGTAAGTCCTGAATATAAATGTGAAGCTACTGCCGAGAGGGGAAAGGGCCATACAAATGATAATTTGTGCCAACTTCCAGCTTGGGGGCGACGGGAAAGGATGCAGCTTTGGTGGCCCAAACCTCAAGATTTAGTTTATCTCTAACGTGCTTAGGACCTGTGTGTGCTTCTTTAGTACCTCTGAACCTTCTTTAGTAATCTCTACATCATAAAAATAAAGTCACGATTGTGACATTGGCTACTGAGTGAATGAAAATAAAGAGCACGTCCTTGCCATGCCTGGGATAAGAGACAGGCTCCAAATGCATTAGTTTCTCTGTAAACAACTTACTCTCATTGTGCTGCACCTTTGTTCCTTTTCCTTTTGTTTGCTGTTTTTCTGAGAGCGGGTCTTGCTCTGCAGTTCAGCCTGGCCTCCGGCTCGGGTCTTGCACCCACCGACCTCAGCCTCCCAGTGCTGGGATTGCAGCCGCACAGCTCCACACCCAGCACTTTTAATTCTGTTAATCAGTGTTTGCTGTGTATCTACCAGGAGAGGGAAAGGAAAAAAAACTCCACCCTTGTACAGTCAAACGAGTCATAGAGACAGTGATCAAGTCCAGGAGCACAAGTAAAATCTGAGCAGATGAGTGGTGAGTGTGAGGCTACGGTAGGCTGGAGATTTGACTCTGAAAGGCTTAGGGACGGTTCCCAGATGAAGTGATACTCAAAATGAGACTGAGGAATGGGAGAATGTAAACTGAACCGGGCTTGGTGGAGCTGTAATCCCAGCCCTTGGAAGGCTGAATCAGGAGGATCTCTGCCAGTGTGAGGCAGTCGAGTGCAGTAACCTCTGGGGGCCTTAATGGTGTTTTCTTAAGATGGGTCTGGTGGGAACCAGCAGAGCCTTGACTGACCCATCCCTCTGCCCTCAGGGAGCCGGCCCAGGGAGGTCAGTGGAAGAACAAGGAGGGGACCGGCAGCCCAGCACCTCGAGAAGTTCCTCCTCCACAAAGGGGCAGAAAAGGAAAAGATGTGTGGAAAACGGCAAAGGTAAGAAGAGGTCCAAGAACCCTTTTGTCCTACCATCTGCTGTCTAAGAAGCCAAGGAATTTTTCTGAAGGACTAGACAAGCAGGGAAGCACCTTCCATCCAAAGTTATGCAAACCCATGCTTTCCTTGAGGCCCAGTTTAAACCCACCCTGCCAGGTCAGCCCGGCTGTCTGCAGTCAGTTTTGCCACTCCTGTTGCTTGGCGTTGAGGCTCCAGCCTTGTGAGTCTTTGGGGACAAACAGCCCTAAGTCTGAGATCACATACCTGTTGACAATCAACAGGCTTTTTCTTTCTTTCTTTCTTTCTTTCTTTTAAGACAAGGTCTCACTCTGAAGCTCAGGCTGGTCTTGAGCTCACTTTGTAACCCAGGCTGGTCTTGAACTCACAGTGGTCCTCTTGCCTCAGCCTCCTGAGTGCAGGTATTGTAGATGTGCACCACCACACCAGGCCATCCATGTTCTATTTTAAAAAAAATCAATGAGAATGGTGGCCCATGATGGGAAGCAGGCTGGGGGTGGGCAGAAGGTTGGCTGCAGTTTGCACTGAGTAGGTAAAACCATCACCATGTCTGCTGGGTATTACACACTCAGTAAGCCCGAGTCCTGGGTGATGGGGTGACCATCCACCCATGTCCTGTGCACCCGGTGTGTCTTCGTGTGCTCAGGGGCCTCACTGGGGCCCCACGGTAGCAGGACAAACCACGGCACACCTGACCAAGCGGCAGGCAAGGGCACAGGGGTGGCACGGGGCTGTTTGTGCAGCATCGCTGGCTGTTTATTTTGGTCCTCATTCAGACAAGACCAGTCTTAGGTCCCAGGCACCCATCTGAGCCCCAGGAGAGCAAGTAAATGCCAGCAGCATGAGCTGCAAAGGTGAAAGTGGGATTTAGAAGCCCAGGGTCTGGGATCAGACCTGCCCCCGGAGGCCCTGTGGGCCTCACAGAGCATTAACTAATGGTGAGGGTCAGATTTGAGGGCTGGGACTGAATTTCAGACTCTTAATACCCAGTGCAGACATGAATCTGTAATTCTGTCGCACTGTCCTTCTCCCTGTCCAGAGAAGAAGGAGCAAGGTCATGAAGCGCAGACTCCCCGGAAGAAGATAGCAATTCCTCCCCTCCCGGTGGAGCTGCCCCCCGTTAACCTGGTACACCGTGACGTCCTGCGAGCCTGGTGTCAGCAACTCAAGCTCAGCACTAAAGGCCAGGTGTGGCTGAGTATGGCCAGGGTGGGCAGGGCCGGGCCGGGCCGGGCCGGGCCGGGCCGGGAGCCCTGCGCTCACCCTGTCCTTCCTCTTGTCTCAGAAACTGGAAGCGTACAGGCGGCTCTGTGAATATGCCTACCCTCAGCAAAAGGTAACTCGCATTTGTTGACTCATTTGGAGACACACGCATGCACATGTGCACACACATGCACAAACCCCAGTTATTTGAGGCAGGGCTTGCTAGATTGCCCCAGTGGGACTAGAATCCCCATGCTATAGCACCTGCCTCTGGGATTACCAGTGTGTGCCAGTGCTCGCCAGAATGTTGTGTTTATTTGTGTTTTGAAAGAAAAATCCATAGGCCAAAAAAGTTGGTTTCTCACAGCTGCATGTGGTGTCACACACCTGTAATCCCAGCACTCTGGAGGCTGAGGCAGGATGATCAGTCACTTCTAATTTGAGACCCACCTGGGCTATAAAGTGAGCTCAACGCCAGCCTGAGCCACACAGTGAGACCCTATCTCAAAAAAAAAAAACCCTCAAAAAAAATAAAAAAAAAAACTTGGTTCTTACCCTAGCCACCTATTTGAACATCAAGAAGTGACCAGAGCACCAGGCACAGTGGAGCACCTGTGACCCCAGCAAACAGAGGCGGGAGGGGTCTGGGGGGCCAACCTGGGCTACAGAGAGAGACCCTAGTTAAGAAGAAAACAAACGGGCTGGTGAGATGGCTCAGTGGTCTAAAGCACCTACTTAGAACAAGCTAAGCTAAGCAAAAGCACATGGATCGGTTCAATCCCCCAGCACCACATGCCAGCCAGCCCCGCCCCCTGGTGGGCTGAACTGGCCACACACACACTAAATAAATAAATAATTTAAAAAAAAAAAAAAAGAAGAAAAACCAGCAATAAAGGCGTGGTGCTGTGACCCCGCAACCCAAGAGTTTGAGGCAGCAAGGGGCAAAGGGTGGAGGCTGGCCTGGGCAGGTTCGCCGGGCCTACCTCACAGTACAGCGATCTTTTCATTAATTCTATTAGTACGCTTTGACCTACACGATGGACACAATCACCAAAGGGAATCTACCCATGCTTGACCTATCTTTTCTTTTTCCCTCATTCTCCTCTCTTCCCTTCAATCCTTCTCCATTCTCCTTACAAAACTTTGTTTCCAGCGTTTTCCTTTTTAATTGTTTTATTTAAATTTATTCATTTTAAATAAAAATATGAGATCCAGTCTCCCTATCCCCCAACCTTCCTCCCTTGTTCTCCTTTCCACTTGACCATTTTCTTCCTCCTTCCCCTCCTGTCATCCATTTTGGTCCTTATTTACCTTTTTGATTTTTCACACAATAGAAAAAAATGTGTCAGGGGGCCAGGGAGATGGCTCAGTGGAATAAGCACTTCCTGGCAACCTGAGTTCAATCCCCGTTTCCAGGGGGGAAAAAAAAAGAAAGAAAAAGAAAAATATGTGTCACATGACTCGAGTTTTTTTTTGAGAGAGAGTCTCACTGTACAGCCCAGGCTGAACTTGAACTCACAGCGGTCCTCCTGGCTGAGTCTCCCTTGCTTGGGACTATAGCCTTGGGCTACTATGCCCAGCAAGCATATCCTTTATGTCAGTGTAGTACTCTGCTATATGTAAAAACTACATCTTACCTCTTACCCATTCATCCACTGGTGGGCTGTTTCTAAGATTTAGCTATTAAAATTTGTGCTGCTATAAACATGGGTGTGCATGTACCACTGTATTATGCTTTCAGTACTTTCTGGAAGATACCAAGAAGAGAAATAGCTGGTTTAAATGAAACCTCTAATGCCTAGTTATTGAGGAATCTCCACAGTGGTTGCACCAGTCTGCAGTGGTAGAGTAGGGCTCTGTTTGTTTTGTTTTGTTTTGTTTTGTTTTGTTTTGTTTTGTTTTGTTTTGTTTTTCCAGAACCAGGGATTGAATTCAGGCCCTTGAGCTTGCCAGGGAAGTGCTTATTCTACTGAGCCATCTCCCTGGCCCCAAAGGGCTCTGTTTTCCCCACACCCCATCCTGCATTTGTTGGTGGTTGGTTTCTTAGGCTACCCATTCTTTCTGGGGTGTGATGGACTCTCAGCTATTTCTATTTCTTCCTCTGAGAAGTATACTCATTTCAGATGCCATTATAGGACTGCATCTTTAAATTTAGGGGGAGGTCTAATTTTTTGAGTTATTTATTTTTCAAGCTAGTAGGTAGTCCTACTAACTACAATTTTTTCCCATTTCTTTTTTTAAATGTATTTAGTACAGGATCTATAGGGTCTCACTACACAGATAGGACTCCTAGTGATCCTCCTGTTTTCAGCCTCCCAAGCACTGGGATTATAGGGGTGTGCAATCATGCCCAGTCTCAGTCGCCCTCTCAAGGCACCCCAGGGGCAGGTCTGCCACATCACGCTGTGCCATGCTGTCCCCTGCTCTCTGCCTAAGTAGGCACTTTAATCCGCTGAGCTATTTGGCCGGCCCATGTTTTATTGTCTTAAATCACAGCTCTCTAGCATAATTTCAAGTTGGAGTAAGAGTGCCATTTTGAGCAAGAGCTGAGCCTCAGTGGTGGGGCAGCTACCACTGAGCCACACTTAGGAGCACGATGCACTAGGTTCACTCCCCAGAAAGAAACCAGGAAGCCAGGCATGCTGCACACTTGCAGTCCTAGCAGTCTAGAGGCTGACAAGGGAGGAGTGCCACAATTTTAAGGCCAGCCTAGGATACATAGTGAGCTCATGACCACCCTGAACTACATAGTTCAGTGAGACGCTATGTCCAAAGGCAAAAATATAAGTAGAGAAACTTTCATTCTCTCCCTCCTCGATCCCAAGTACTTATCCTCTCCCCTACACACACACACACACACACACACACACCAGTGGTGAAGCCCACGTGCGCCCTACCCTGACCTGCATACATAAGGCTTTCCCTTTTGCACCAGGGCTTTACCAAGTTTCCAAGGTAGGACTCAAACCTGCTCAGCCTTCCTCCACGGGCCGGCAAGCTCAATTTAGGCATAACTCTGAGAAAAAAACAGCTGCAGCACTACACACTTTTCCTTTGTTCCTTTGTGGTTCATTTCAGCAGTACTAGGAAATGGACACAGGGTCCTTGCCCTGACCTACATTCCTACCCCTTTTGTTCTGAGACCAGGTCTTGGCTCCATATTGCTCAAGCTCATCTCAAACTTTTGATTCTCCTGCCTCAGTCTCCCAGTGTGCAGGTATTACAGGGCTGTACTCTTTTAAAATACTTATTAGATGCAGCATATTGGTATGAAGTATGTGTACATTGTGGAGGGCTCTAAATGAGCTAGTTAGCATGTGCTTTTCCCTTTCATAATTTTTATGCTTAGAACACTTAAAAATTTACTAATAAATTAGGTGTGGTAGCACACGCCTGTAATCCCAGCAATCCCAGCATGGGGAGGCTAAGGCAGGAGGATCACTGAGTTTGAGACCAGCCTGAACTACACAGTGAGGTCTTCTTTCAAAAAAATATCTATTGGTAAATTTAAGAAATATGAGACATTTTTCATAACTGTTGTTACCATACAAGAGACAAGTATGTGTGGGTGGTGGTGGGCCTTGAACCCGCAGCCTTGGCGCTAAGCTGCACATCCAGGTCTCTTAAAATTTTGAACGAGGTCTTGCTAAATTGGCTAACTGCTCAGGCTGGATTTGAACAACTTCATATCCTTTCTCAAATACCCTAATCTCTCAGGCCATACTTCTGCAGTGGCCTTAATAAATGTTTTTAATTTTTGCTTTTTGAGTTGTTTGAGATAGGAACTCACTACGTAGCCCCTTGATCTGGCAGAGATCCTGCTGCTTTAGCCTTCCTGAGTGCTGAGATTATAGGCGTGCACTACCTTGCCCTGCAGGTTGGATTTGGATTTGAATTTGGGATCCTCCTGCCTCACCTTCCCTCATTGCTAGAATGGCGAGGGTGTGCCTGCCCACTGTTATCAGGTTATCCTAATGTCCAGCCCTATTTGCAGAATATTCCTAGCACACCCAAGGAGGCCAGGTACCAGGCGTCAGGGAGACAGAGGAAGAGGTCCCTGGAAAGTCCAGAGGGAAGGATGTCTTCAACAGGACCCAACCTTTCTGAGGTGGCCCTGGACCCTGAGAGGCAGCTGGCTGCCCTGGAAGAGCCGCCTGCTCTCTATGAAGAGGTCAGCACGAGTGTGATGACTGTGGCCACTCCTGAGTCCGTGCTGGCCTCCTGGGGCCGAATTGCAGCTGGTGCCGGGAGGACAGGGACAGAAGAGCCACCAGCAGAGGCCTGCGGTGAGTCCCATGCAACAGTCTGCCGACCTGAGGGATAACTCTGACTGATATGGGCCTCAAATTGTTTTGCTTTGCTTTGCAGTACTGAGGATGGAAGCTGGGGCTTCCCAGGCTTTGCATTGTACTACAGCCCTGGTCTTTTGCTTTTAAGACAGGTTCTCCCTAAATCTCTAAATTACCTAAGCCAGACTTGAACTTGCAACCCTCCTGCTTCAGCCACTCTGAGACCCCTGATATACAGTGACACTTCTGTTCATGAGTGTGACTTTTTCCAGGATTCTGGTTACACACTGAGTTGAAGGAGAACCAAATCAAGTTTTTTGGGTTCAATCAGTATTGACTTTATTGGGAAATGTGATAATTTGGTTCTCATCCAAATCATGTCATGGACTGGTGATCCTAGACACCACTGGTAAATTTTTTTTTGTGACTCAGATCTGGGACAGGGCCTGAGAATTCGTTTTTGTGCTAATTTCCCAGGCAGTCCTGAAGATTCTGGTCCAAGGAGAATATTTTGAGAATTCTGCTTAAACTGTTGGTGGCATCAGAAGAGACAGCGATGTATTTGGCTTTATTTCTCTCCTTTAAGGAAATAAAAGGACATAAGAACAAGGTTGAGGGGGCCAGGGAGATGGCTCAGTAGAATAAGAGCTTGGCTGGCAAGCGCAAGGGCCTGAGTTCAATCCCCGGTTCTGAAAAAAAAAATAATAAGAACAAGGTTGAGGGGCCAGGGAGATGGTTCAGTAGAATAAGCGCTTCTCTGGCAAGCACATGGACCTGAGTTCAATCCCCAGTTCCACCAAAAAAAAAAAAAAAAAAGAACAAGGTTGAAGTCAACTGTCAGAGCCTGGCATGGTGGCACATGTATGTAATCCCAGCACTCAGGAGGCTGAGGCAGGAGGATAGATGTAAGTTCTAGGCCATCCTGGACTATGTAGCAAGACCTTGTCTCCAAAAGATTAAAAAAAAAAAAGATTTAGTCCTGGATCTCCTGGCATTGAGTGATATCAAATTCTTTAAAGGCAGTCTCTGGTTTCCTCATCCTAAAATGGATTAATAATACAAAACTCGTGGGTGGGCATTATGGCAAACACCGTGAAAGAAGACCAGGAACTAGGTGCCCGGCTAGCTCAGTCGGTAGAGCATGAGAAGACCAGGAACCGCCTTGCTCCTGCCGTGTCCTTGGGAGCTGAGACCTTGGAATCTACTGCTGAGAGGCATCCAAACGAATGCTATTGCTGTTTATGGTTTGGTTTGGTTTCTGTGGCAATGTGTATGGCACTGAGGCTTTCTAACCTGCTAGGCAGGCACTCTACCCCTGCGGTAATCAGCCCCATCCTTTAGCCCTTTAAACGCCATCTGGAACTGTTGGTCAAATTTCCCTGAAGAGCAGCAGGCCCGGGGGGTTGGCACCCGAGAGCAGCAACCGGCCCCTGAGGTCTTGGGCCTGGGTGTGCAGTCCTGGGAATTTGTCCCAAGCGTCTGTCCTTTTCTAGGTGACAAGTGGTGCGTGGTTCATGGGCGCAGTCTCCCTGCAGTCACCCGGGGCTGGGTGCGGCTGCAATTCCATGCAGGACAGGCCTGGGTGCCTGAGAAGAAGGGGCGCGTGAGTGCCCTGTTTCTGCTGCCCGCCGGCGCCTTCCCACCACCCCACCTGGAGGACAACCTACTGTGCCCCATCTGCGTCAGAAGGTGACTAACTCCTGGAGAGGGGGAGGGGGAGGCAGTAATGTGAATTACCAACTGTCACCAGCACACTTCATCAGGTACATGTTGGGGCCTAAGGTCATACCTGGAAGCAGCAAGCACTGTTGTTCTAGAGCAACAAGCACTGTGTGGTTTCTAGATTCAAGGTACATGCACTACACGGAAACAATGGCCAGCCCAAATCCCCCTCCTTTCAGTAGTCTGCAGCCTAATGGAGGTGGGCTGGCAGGTGCATGACTGGCACCATCCCAGCGCTCGGGGAGGCCGAGGCAGGAGGATCACTGCGAGTGAGGCCAGCCTGCACTAGAGGTAGAGGTTAGCAGCAGCATGCTGCCTGGCATGTATAAGGCCCGGGGTTCAATTCCTAGCACTGGGGGCAAAAAATAGGGATAAGCCTAGAATATGAAGTCACTGGAAAGAATTTTCATGAAGGACTTGCCTAAAACTATTTAAGTGAAGCTAAAGAAGTACAAACACTACACTTGCTTAAGCCTGGCTTGGTGGTGGCACATGCCTGTCATCCTGTAGTGAGACCCTGTCTGTCTGTCCTTTTGTTCTATCCATAGATAGATATTTACTTAGATATCAGGAGAGATTCAAAACAGTAAAGGATGTAGATAATTCGATGCTGGAGGGCCGGGGAGATGGCTCAGTAGAGTAAGTGCTTGCCTGGCAAGCACAAGGGCCTGAGTTCAATCCCTAGTTCCACCAAAAAAAAAAAAAAAAAAGAGGATAATTTGATGCTGCTTGAATAGTATGGAAGAGTATAATGGGAGCTACTTTCTGAAAGTATAAATAGAGAAGTCAAGCAGTAAGTAAGAGCTTGGCTGGCAAGCGCAAGGGCCTGAGTTCAATCCCTAGTTCCACCAAAAAAAAAAAAAAAAAAGAGGATAATTTGATGCTGCTTGAATAGTATGGAAGAGTATAATGGGAGCTACTTTCTGAAAGTATAAATAGAGAAGTCAAGCAGTAAGACTTGTTTTTTCGTATTTTGTTTGTTTGTTTTCATGGTACCAGGATTGAACTCAGGACACTGCACTTGCCAGGCAAGCACTTATTCTACTGAGCTATCTCCCCGGCCCAAGGCTTATTTTTTTAATCAGAGCCTCCCTAGGTAACCTAGCCCAGGCTGGGTTCAAACTCATGGTCCTCCCGCCTTGGCCTCTAAGAACTGATCACAGCCGTGGTCCGCCTTGACTGGCTGGTGCTTTGTGATCCTTTGTAGTGCTGGTCAGAGCATCATGTACACTCTAGGCCAGGGATGTACTGATGAACTACATCTGCAGCCCCCCCTCTTTATTTTGAAACATTTTAACTAGGTTGCCCAGGCCAGACTAGAATCCTACATCAGCCTTCCACATAGCTAACATTATGCTTGTGTGCTATTGCACCCGACTTTTTTTGGGGGGTGGGGCTGGTAGTTAGGATTCAATCCAGAGAGATCTTCCATTAAACTTTATACCCAGGGCTGGTGAGATGGCTCATTGGTCTAAAGCACCTACTTGGAACAAGCTTGGCAAAGCACAGGGACCGCGTTTCGATCCCCCAGCACCACATGCCAGCCAGCCCTGCCCCCTGGTGGGCTGAGCTGGCCACACACACACACACA
>NW_004524986.1:329885-381917 GCF_000260255.1 Octodon degus | reverse complement strand
TAACATGAATTGTTCTTTCCTTTCTGTTTCTGTGTTTGGTACAGAGTCTCACTACACAGCTTGGGCCCGTAGAGATCCTTCTGTTTTCAATCTTCTCAGCACTGGTGTTACAGACATGCACCACCACACCCAGACTCAATGGCCCACTCAGTGCACCTCAGGGACAGGACTGGTATAGCATGTGGGACCAGAAATCGAATGTTTTCTCTTTATTAAGAAAGAAAAAAATGTGGGTTTTTTTTTGTTTTGTTTTGTTTTGTTTTTTTTAGATAAGGTATTTACTTGGCCTAGAATCATGGCAATCTTCCTGCCTCAACCTCCTAAGCCACCACACCTGGCTCTTGCTTATTTTACTAGACTTTTTTTTTTTCTTTTTCTTTTCGGAACTGGGGATTGAACTCAAGACCCTTGTGCTTGCCAGGGAAGTGCTTCTTGCTTATTTTAAAGGATGAAAATCAGTGATTCCTCCTGGATTTCCTCCTAATGAACACAAAACATTTCCCTTGTTTCATAGGAACAAGATCTTAGCAAAAAGCCTGCGTTGGGAATAGAAGGCTGGATCACAGAGAACCTTTGGTATTTCACCTTTTTTAATCACTTGAACTTCTGGAGTGGTGAGTCTACGACAGAGACTGTGAACATCCAGAGCCTTGTGCCCTCCCTGGCACCCTCCCAGCTCACTGGGAAGCTGTTGGACCTCTCAGCAATTACGCAGCCATGGGTGGCTCCAGGAGGCCCCAAAGCCCTCAGCAGAGCATCATCAGGTCCAGTGACACCTCCCACGTGAGAAGACAGATGGGGTGCTGCGGACAGGTGCAGGGACAGGGCTGGGGGTCTCCAGCCTGGTGTCACCCACTTTATCACAGTCACAGGAGGCTCACAGCTGCAGTACCTGTCCTGGTCGCATCTGCAGCCCCCTGAAAGGCTTGTTTGTGTCCACGCCACACTGCTCCTCTGAGCTGTATCATGTTGTCTGTGTTAGCATGTGGATTGTATTTGCTTTCTGTAATTATAAAGCCATATACTGAGTCTGGTGACTGGAGTGGGCTTTGTTGTAGAGACAGGGACTTGTAGGCTGGGCCAGTATGGAGCACATATTATACAGCCTGGCCAGTCTTGAACGCATCTCATTATACAGCCCAGACCAGCCTAGAGCCATCCAGCCTTCCAGGGCTGGGATTACAGGCTGCCCCACGGTGTCCACCTGGTGGCTTTGCCCTCGTGGTGCTTCTCTTTATTTGATAGGATTATTTTTCCCATCTGTCCCACCCCTTCTATCCTTAGCATCCTGTAATCCACCCTTCTGAGAAATGAACTAGTGCCAGGAGCAGAGATAAACAGAGCAGTGTGGCAGTCAAAGGCAGGAGAAGTCAGCAAGTCCAGCCCAGGTTTTGTGCTGCCCGGCTGTGTGCAGGGAGCAAACACAAGCCGAGCATTCCTGTCCCAGGCCATTGGGACCATCTGTGAGCCCAGGTGGAGGGGTTCCTGCTCCAGAAGATGGTTAGGCTCAGGTCCAGCTGCACTTCCTGGGGCTCCCCAGGGCATGCCTCTGGTGATACGATAGGCTCTCACAGCTCCAGAGAGGGAGCGACCCCGACAGACACTCAGGCAGCTGAGGTGGGAGGACTTCCATGACTACAGGGCTACCGTGGGCGACATAGTGAGTTCGAGGCCAGCCTGGAGTACATAGAAAGATCGAGTCTAAAAAAACCAAAAAAGGGGGGCTGGTGAGATGGCTCAGTGGTCTAAAGCACCTACTTAGAACAAGCTTAGCAAAGCACAGGGACCATGGTTCAATCCCCCAGCATCACATGCCAGCCAACCCCGCCCCCTGGTGGACTGAGCTGGCAACACACACACAAATAAAATTTAAAAAACAAAAAAGGACAGGAGAAGCCAACATGAGAGGCACACTCCGCCATCTGGATGGGCAGAGATCTGAGCTGGCATGAGCCAGCTATGAAGTCTGGATGCAGTCCTGCCATGTCCCCCCAGGTGCCACAGGGCCCAGGAAGGTTGCAGAAGTAGGCACTAAAGGAGAAGCCAGGCTGGGATGCAGAAGGCCAAAGCAGATGCAGTCAGTGTGAGTCCAGGCAGCCTCCTAGCAAGGAGAAGGGAGTCATAGGAAGTCTGTTTACATTCACAAGATGAGAACTGCAGCTTGGCTATGTGAACCATAGTCATGTATGAAACTTCACATGGTCAGGAGTGCTCAGGCAGGAAGGCCACAGTACCACTGGTACTATATTGGCCAAGGCGACTTCATTGACTAATCCCAAAGGAGCGATTGGCCTTGGTTATAGTCTCAGGATAGTTACTAGCTGAGCATTGTCATTACTAGTGCATAAGAGATTGTACCCAGGACCTTACCGCAGAGCTACATCTCAGCACTTCTTAATGTTGGAACTGGTTCAGGGTAGTTTGCCAGCTGCCCCCAGCCTGGGCTCAACCTTCGGACCCCCTGCCTTTACCTCCCACAATGCTGGGCTTACAGCCTTTGCCACCCCCTGCTTTATGCTTCTGTTAGCACTGGGTGTTGGGGCAGCAGTTTCAGGGGTACAGCCACATGTGAAGATCACAGAGTTACACAGAAATTACAGTTTAACCAGGCACAGTGGCACACCTGTAATCCTAGGAGGCGGGAGTGTGCAGGCACAGAGATAAGATGGCAAGATGGAGCCCAAAACGGACAATTTAGTGTACCCTGTCTTACATTTAAGAAGGCTGGAGTATAATCAAGAAAGTCCTGATTCAATCTCTAATATCACAAAAACAAAACTTTGTGGTGCTGAGGATTGAACCTACGGCTTTGCACATACGAGGCAGGTACTCTATCACTAAGCCACATTCCCAGCCCCACCTCTTATATGTTATTTTTAGTTTTTAGATAGTCTTTATTATTTTCACACACACACACACACATATAAATACTCCATCCTGGCGTGGTGCCACATACCTGTGATCCCATAACTGGGAGGCTGAGGCTGAAGGATTGTTGTGAATTCGAGGACAGCCTGACCTACAAAATGAGCTGAAGTCCAGTCTGAGCTACCTACCAAGAACCTGTCTCAAAAAGCAAAAAAAAAAAAAGAGTACTCTGCCATAAAGAAGGATACACTTGCAGGCAGGGAGCTAGCTCCCAGTACTACATGCCCTGCCAGCTCCAGAACCCTGGGTGTGAACTGCATAGCAAGACCCTGTACCAAATAAATAAAAGAAAGAAAAAGGATACACAAAAACAACAACAACAAAACTTTGAGCCGGGGAGATGGCTCAGTGGAATAAGCGCTTCCCTGGCAAGCGCAAGGGCCTGAGTTCAATCCGCAGTTCTGCAAAAAAAAAAAAAAAAAGACATTGTGCAGAAATGGTAAGCAAATGGCCAATTGGGGAGAGAAGGTGGGGGTGACAGAAAAGAAGGGAAACATGAGAACAAAGCTTTTGTAAATGTGGAGGAGAGGAGGGCTTGAGGGAAGGTAGGGAAGGTGAGGGGGGGCTTCTTTCTCATTTTTATTTATTGGGTTTTTTTCTTTCTCTATAAGATGGTTGAAATATGTAGTTCAGGCTGGCCTCAAAACTGCAGCAATCCTCCTGCCTCAGCCTCCCAAATGCTGGGATTACAGCTGTGCACTGCCACACCCAGCTCTCCTAGTTTGCAAAGTCCAAAGGTAGATGGCAGAAATCTCCCAATATTTCAATCATTACCCAAGGAGTAAGAAAACTTCTTACATGACAAATTTTTTGAAAACTAAGAAAGGAAAGATGGGGGCCAGGGAGATAGCTCTGTTGAATAAGCACTTGCCTGGCAAGCACAAAGTACTGAGTTAAATCCCTGGTAGGTGGGGGGGGAGGGGAGAAAACTTCCTCCACTGTGAGCAAGAAGGAAGCTGGAGAAGACAAATTCTGCCAAACACTGAAGTAATACACAAGCACTTGCCTGGCAAGCGCAAGGTCCTGACTACAATCCCTGGTACAAAAAAAGAAGTAAGGGACACAGAAGGTCATTCAGTGTCCCCCACGGAATATCCAGATGGGAACAGCATGCACGGCAGAGATCATTCCTAGAAGTGTAATTATTTCCAAGAGAAAGTTTTCAAGAAAAGCTCGATCTCGGGTGGGGTGAAAGGCCCAGCAAGGTGGGTATCAGGGGAGATTGTGGGTATGGAGACCCACACAATGGAGGGCTTTTGTTTTGTCCTTATCTTAAAAAGCACATGGAAGCCTGGAGTTAAGGGATTTACTGAAGGTCAGGTTTGTGTTTGAAAGCCTCACCTCTAGTGAGGAAGGACCCCAAAAGGGAAAATGGTATGTGCTTTGGACTAGGATTCTATTTTCCCAGATGCTTTGCTCTGGTTGGGGATGGGCGAAATGGATTTAGGAGGCTGAGGCAGGAGGATTGCCATGAGTTTGAGACAGCCTGGGCTGTGTATGGAGACCTTGTCTAGGAAAAACAAAGACAGATAATTCACAAAGTGTTATATCTGGGGGGCTGGGGAGATGGCTCAGTAAAATAAGTGCTTGCGTGGTAAGTGCAAGGGCCTGAGTTAAATCCCTGGTTCTGCAAAAAAAAAAAAAAAAAAAAAAAGCGATATATCCATCGGTGGCCACTGCCCTTGTTCTTTTTTGCATTCTCTTCCTACCCAGTATTCTCTTTTTGGGCCGGCCAAATAGCTCAGCAGATTAAAGTGCCTGCAAGCAGACTCAGGGGCCAGGGTTCAATCCTCAGGCCTGTCATGCCAGCCTGTCCCAGGGCATGCTGAGACAGCAATTGAGACTGGCCTGCTGGCCCAGGCCTTTTAATCCCAGCTCTTGGGAGCCTGTAAACAGGTGGATCACTATGAGTCCGATATAGTGAGATCCTGAACACCCTGTAGACCCTTCCCTGAAATACAAAAATTAAAAAATAAAAGTATTCTCTTTTCTTGTTTGTGAAGGATGACGCTGTGTCGCACAGGTGAGCCTCCACCTCAGTCCCAGTGCTGCCTCCAGGGTGCTGACATAATTGCTGTGACCACCGAGCCTGGCACCATCATCTTTTATGGTTGTTGTTTTTTCTTTTTGCGGAACTGGAGATTGAACTCAGGCCCTTGCGTTTGCCAGGCAGGCACTTATTCCACTGAGCTATTTCCCTGGTCCTCATCTTTTATATTAATAATCATGTTGGGGGCTGGGGAGATGGCTCAGTAGAATAAGTGCTTCCCTGGCCAGCACAAGGGTCTGAGTTCAATCCCCAGTTCCGCCAAAAAAGAAACAAAACACAATAATCATGTTGGCTGAGCACATAGTAGGGCAGCTACTGAATCTGTGCAAAGCCTTGAGTTCCATCCCCAGCACAATCCTCCCTGTCCCCCAAAGAAAAAGCGTAATAAACTCAGTATTCATTGAACTGGGTGTGGTGGCCTTCACCTGTAATCCTAGCACTCGGGAGGCTGAGGCAGGAAGGTGCACAGTGAGGCACTGCAGAGAGAGAGAGAGAGAGAGAGAGAGAGAGAGAGAGAGAGAGAGAGAGAGAGAGAGAATATTTTTGGTTTTGTTTCTGAGGCAAGGTCTTCCCCCTTAGGTCAAGCTGACCTTGGATTCACAGTGATAATTTGACCTCAGCCTGGCTTTTGCTGGGACTAAAGGCAGGCACATACCACCACACCCAGATTTTGGCTTATTTGTTTGTTTTTGATACAGAGTCAATAAATTCCCCAGCTGGGACCTGAACTCCCCACTCCTTCTCCCTCAGCTTCCCTCAGGGCTGGGGCTGCAAGCATGAACCAGTGGGCCGGGCCGCCGGTTTTTGTGTTTGGGACTGAGCAGGTAGTGTAGGAATGGAACTGCATAAAGGCACAAACTAGCTGGACAGAGGTGCACACACTTCCTGCGGCCCCAGCACTGGGGAGGCTGAGGCAGTAGGATCACAAATTCCAGGCCAGCCTGGGCTACAAAGTAAGGCTATCTCCAGTTAAATAAGTAAAGAAAGAGGCCAGGGAGACAGCTCAGTAGAATAAGCACATCCCTGGGTTATGGGCCTGAGTTCAATCCACAGTTCTGCTAAAAAATAAATAAATAAATAAATAAATAAATAAATAAATAAATAAAGGGGCCAGGGAGATGGCTCAGGACACTAAGTGCTTGCCTGGCAAGCGCCAGGGCCTGAATTCAATCCCTGGTTCCACCAATAAATCAATCAATCAATCAATCAATCAATAAAAGTAAAAATAAAAAAGGAAAGAAAGAAAATTTTGAACTCTGGCTAACTTACTAGAAGGGTCCTTTATAGCCCGCTTGGCCTCCTTATGTGGCGTTCTTTTCTTCCTCTCCCTGGGCTCAAGGCAAGGCCCCCTGGATATGGTCTGATGAGCCATTTCAGATCAGATAGATCAGAGATTTCCTCTGGGACCAGATCTCATCATAAAGTCAGGGAATGTGTAGAGTTTTCTTTTACTTGGGGGAAGCGGTATTACCTGGAATCAGTCAGGACCTTTTGCTTGCCAGGCAGGTGCTGTAGTGCTCAGCTAAAACCTCAGCATTTTTTTTTTTTTTTAGTCTTTTATTTGGTACAGGGTATCCTATGAAGCTCTGATGCAAGGTGATCCTCCTGTCTCCAACTCTCCAGCCCAGGATTTTTTTTTTTTTAATGTATTTAGACAGGGCCAGGGAGATGGCTCAGTAGAATAAGTGCTTCCTTGGCAAGTGCAAGGGTCTGAGTTCAATCCCCAGTTCCAGAAAAAAAAAAAAAGTATTCGAGTCCTACTCTTATTAAGTAGTTCAAGGTGTCCTAGAACTCACAGTGATTCTCCTATGTCAGCCACCTGAGTGCTAGGATTATTTATGTGGACCATCATGCCAGGCAGATGTTTTCATTTTTTATTTTTGTCTTTTTTGAGACAAGAGTCTTACTATGTAGTTCATGCTGGACTTGAACTCACTTTGTGGTCCAGGCTGGTCTCCAACTCACAGTGATCCTTCTGCCTCAGCCTTGGAGTGCTAGGATTACAGGTGTGCACCACCACTCTCACTGATCTTTTAATTTCTGAAGCCCTCTGCATTTCTTTTAGTACCTAGTACTTTGAGATAGTAGGTAGTGTTTGAGACTTGAAGTAGCAATATATGTTTGTGCAATTTAGCTACATAGTGAAACCCTGACTCAAGAGAAAGAAAATCTTATGAGCGAGGCCTGGTACTACACATATATAATCCTAGCACTTGGAAAGGTAAGGCAGGTGGATCACAGTATGAGGCCAGCTTGGACAACTCAGTGAGTTCAAGGTCAGCCTGAATTATACAGCCAGACCCAGTCTCCACAAAAACAGCTACACATGGTGGTACAGGACTATAATCCCAGCACTCAGGAGGCTGAGGCAGGAGGATCACTTTAGCTCAAGCTAACCTGAACTACCTAGCAAGACCCAGTCTCACCCCCCAAAACAGAAAAAAGAAAAAGTATAAATCAAAACAAAATAAGGGCTGGCCAGATAGCTCAGCAGAGTAAAGTGCCTGCTTAGGCAGAGCTGGGGTTCAATCTCCAGTGTGCCATGCTGGCCCCACCCCCAGGGTGCAATGGGACAGCTATTGAGACTGGGCAAGGTGGCACACGCCTGTGATCCCAGTGCTTGGGAGGCTGAAAACAGGAGAATCACTAGGAGTCTAATCTACGTAGTGAGACTCTGTATAAAATACATTAAAAAATTAATAATAATAATAAACACAAAATAAAAACAAGAGCCTTAGTTAGGTTGGAGGGTCAGCTCTGTGCTTTTCATTGTGGTCAACCTTGAGTATTTGTTACCTAACTGGCAACCTGCTAATATTTATCTCACTGGATTATAGTAATTAATGAAAATACATATAATGTACTAATTAATGAAAATACATATAATGTACTGCACCCACTGGAGGTCTACACACAAGTAATTTTTATTATTTTTATTTTTATTTTATTTTTTTGCAGAGCTGGGATTGAACTCAGGCCCTTGTGCTTGCCAGGGAAGCGCTTATTCTGCTGAGCCATGTCCCCAGTCCCTATACACAAGTAATTTGTAAGAATTTTATTCTACTCTTTCTTAGCTTCTGTTTTTTTAATATTATATTTCCCCAGGGGCTGGAGAGATGGCTCAGTGGTCTAAAGCACCTACTTAGAACAAGCTTGGCAAGGCATCAGGGACCACGGTTCAATCCCCCAGCACCACATGCCAGCCAGCCCCGCCCCCTGGTGGGCTGAGCTGGCCACACACACACACCACTCTCTCTCTCTCTCTCTCTCTCTCTCTCTCTCTCTCTCTCTCAAATAAATAAAAATAAAAAATAATTTAAAAAAAATATTATATTTCCCCAGAACAAAGCTTAGACTATTGGGCTGTTTCTCCATTGTTTGCAATTGAACCCCAGGGCTCCCTACCATAGGAGTTACATCCCCCACCATTTTTATTTTTCATTTAGAGACAGGGTCTCATTGAGCTGCCCACATGGGACTGACGCATCTGATCCTCCAGCCTGGGCCTCCACCCCTACTAGGATTACAAGCATAGTCCACTGTGCCTGGCTCAATTTAGTTCTTAAACTTTTTCTTTCCTAGTGGCACTGCCAATCAAACCCAAGACCTGATGCCTGCTAAGAGCTGCCTCGGAATTCTCACCTGGGTTGATTTTTGACTTCCATGGGCGCGAACACACAGCAAGGGGCAGACTAATCTCGGTTTCTCTTCCTAGTAGTTTTTCTCCCCGTATTCCATCTCACTTCCTTTTATTCACGCTACTGTGTGCATTTATTGAAATATACACAGCGGTAGCAACTGTCACTGAGGTGCAGCCCCAGCTCAATTCCAGCACTTGGAGGTCGAAGCAGGCGGACTGCAAGTTCAAGCCCCGCTTGGGAACCTAGCAGCCTAGGTTTCTGCCTCAATATTAAAAGTTGAATAAGTTTTTTTTTTTTTTTTTTTTTTTTTTCTCTGAATGCCCTCATGGCTGCTTTGGCTGGTTTGGCTGGTTTGGCCGGCTGGAGTGTTGTGAGGATCGAACTACAGCAACCTGAGGCTGACAGCTTTGTGGAAGCAGCCACTCAAACAACTGAGCTAAGGCCAGGCCCCAAGAACTGAGCTAAGGCTGGGCCCCCGTAAAAATTGAAAAAGAGGAGTCAGGAAGATGGCTCAGTAGAATAAGCACTTACCTGGCAGCCTCAAGGGCCTGAGTTCAATCCCTGGTTGCGACAACAATAACAACAAAAAAAAAAAAAAAAAAAAGTGGTGGAGGATGCAGCTCTGGTTTCACTGTCCAAAAGAAAACAAAAGGAGGAGGGCAGTCGCGGGACACGGATGGTGACCTGCATGTAGGACACGCTCACCTCAGTGTAGCGGTGCAGGCAAGTCCGGTGCAAGCGCGTCTGGAAAGAGCGTCCGGGAAGAGGTCTGGCGTCCTGCCGGCAGCCTCTGCAAAGACAGGGCCAAAGGAAGGAGATGGCGCAGGCGCTGTCCCCACAGGCCCGAAAGCTCAGTGGTAAGCGCTGACCACCTCCAGGCAGGCTCGGACGCCCAGGGCGGGGACCACAGGAGCTGTCCGGTTCGGGTGCGGGAGCTCAGCTGTTCCCTGAGAGCTCTGGAGTCTTGAGCCCAGGCTTTCCGCGAAGAGGGGGTGACAGGTCCCACCCCGCTCCTTTTAATTTTCTTCCAGTGGGAAAGTGGTAGAAATCTAGGCACAGGACAAAGTGCTCCGGGCCTAATGGTCCCCAGGTCAGAGCAGTGGTTCCCGTAAAAGGCATCTCTCCCTTTAAAGAAAGAATTTGGCTGTGGAACCCAGAGGGCCTCGTTTCTGGAAATGTAGCTTTCTACTGGCCTGTAGCAACACTTGTCCTTAGTTGATTTCTTCCGTTTCCCCTCCCCCTCGGCTTTCCTCATTCCTTTTCCTTTTCCTTTTCCGTCTTTTTCTTTTTGTGATACTGGGAACTGAACACAGGGCCTTCCCACTGGGTGACATTCCCAGCCCTTTCTATTGTTTTATTTCTTGGCTTTTATTTTATTTTTGGTATCAGGGATGAAACTCTGGACCTTGTGCTTACTAGGCAGGAGCTTATTTTGCTGAGCTGTATCAGATCTTTAGCCTCCGCTTTTACTGTGACTCCGTTGAGCAGCGTCGCAGGAGCCGGGCTGACTTGCAAGATCGGGTCCCTAGGGCGGCTCGGGCCGCCAGACCCTCGTGGGCCTCTTCTTTGCTTCTTGCTGTGAAGCAGCGGCCAAGCGAGCAGCGCGACCACCCCACAGGCAGGCCTGAATGTTGTTCAGGAAGTTCCCTAAGTCGGGCCAAAAGGCCAGCCCTCAGCCCCACAGGTAAACCAAATTCCGTTCATTGAGAATATCCCCTGGCTCTATTTTTTATTTTGAAGCAGAGTCTTACTAGGTCACTAAGATGACCTAGGCTGGTCTCGAACCTGTGATCCTCCTACCTCAGCCTCCCAGAAGGCTAGAATTACAGAAGTAAGCCACCATACCTGACCCTGAATTAACGGATAAGCCGAGTGATGGGTCCTGTTCTTCTCCATCCGAGGAGTGTAATTATTTTGGAGAGAAATGTCACACTCTGATGTATCTACCAGAGGAGTTCCCTGGTTTAAGTACCCCGTTTTTCTTAAAGAATTCAGGCAAAGAACTGGAAATGCTATGGCGGTGGCCTTGCAGGTACACATTCTTGAGCTCTAGGTCAGGGAGAGTAATTGATCAATGGTCCTAGATTATTTTTTGTTTGTTTGTTTGTTTGTGTGTTTTAAAAGTTTTTGCTGTGCTGAGGATTAAATCTAGGGTCTTGCACCTGCTAGGCAAGCTCTGCCATTTAATAGTTACATCCCCAGCTCCAAGGTGCTCTGGGCTTGAAATTCACCACCATGTGCGCACCCAGGATATAACTCAGAAGTTCAAGTCCAGCCTGGGCAAGTCAGAGACTTAGCCAGACCCTGTCTCAAAATAAAAATGGCTAGGGGGGTGGCTTAGTGCACAGGCCCTGGGTTCAATACCCAGTATCACAACAAGAAAACAGGAGGAAGAGGAGGAGACACTAGCCTGTGTGTCGTGTGAGGCACGGGTAGGCTGTTATACAGTGTGGTCCTGTTGCTGAAGACTTCACTAGAATTGACTTGAATAAAGGTGTGATGGTGCATGCCTGTCATCCCAGAACTCAGGAGGCTGAGGCAGGAGGACTGATGGGATTCTGAGTCCAGCCTGGCTATGTAATGCATTTGAGGCCAGCTTGCACTACTTAGGAAGATCCTATTTAAAAAAAAAAGTCCTGGTAGCCTGCATGCAGTGGTGTATACCACCACGCCCAGCTACTCAGGAGGCTGGCAGCAACACTGCAAGTCTGAAGAGCAGCCTGGGATCCATGGCAAGTTGCAGGTCAGTTAGGACTGCACAATGAAATCCTTCTTCAAAAAAAAAAACAAAACACAAAAATTTGTGGGGCCTGGTGGCATATACCTGTATCCCCAGCACTTGGGAGACTAAAGCAGGAGCATCACTGAATTCAAGGCCAGCCCAAGGGCTGGGAAGATGGCTCAGTAGAATAACTGCTTCCCTAGCAAGTCAAGGATAAGGGCCTGAGTTCAATCCCCACAAAAAAAAAAAAAAAAAAAAAAAAAGGCCAGCCTAAGCTACATAGGGAGACTGTCTCAAAAAGGCAATAAATAAATAAAAGTGAGGGGGGATTTGCCACTGGAGAGAAATGCTCTTGCATGTGCAGCAGCTAGGGAACTTAAAAAAAAAAAATCTGTTTTTATATAAACAAAGGGAGAGCTGGGCATGGTGGAGCACACATATAATCCATGAATTTGGGAAATGACGCAGGAGGACCACCCCGAGCTCTAGGCCAGCCTGTGCCAGCCTGAACCACATAGCGAGAACTACACAGTGAGACCCTACCTCAATGAAACAAAAACAAAGTGAAGTTGGCTGCTTACTAAGATGGAGCTGCAGGCAGGAAGGGCTGTAAACTGAACACAGGCTGGTCTGCACACTGAAGTCAGTCAGCAGGCTGGGCAGGCCTGGCCTTCTACCTGCGTGGAGGACACAGAGGGGATACCTAAGGGCTGGCTCCCAAGTGCTGTGAATTCCCAGAATTGGCGCAGCAGAGCCTGAAGCTCCCAGCATCAGCCAGCCTGCTCCCAGCTTGAAGACACTGCCAGGAGGTTGCTGCTCCTCAGGGGACAGTGCGGGCTTGGAACTTCCTGCCAGCCCCTCTGCCAGTGCCAGGACAATGTCAGAGAGCCCAATTCCCACACAGCCCAGGGGAGGGGCTCTTGATTCACCAAGAGGAAAGAGTATTCATTTGCCAAGGAACTGGGTAGGTCAAGGTTCGAATTTCAACAGGGGTGAGCACAGTCAGCCCATGGCTCAGGAATGCCTGCTACCTAAGAGGGCACTCACTGCTCTTGGGCACGTTCTGCGGGCACAGGATGGAACAGCTAGCAAGGGTCCCAGGATGTGGGACAAACACCCTACTAGGATGGTGCTCAGAGGCCTGGAGAAGGCGACAGTGTCCTGAACCAGGTAAAAAAGCTACATGGTCATGGTGGCGGAGGGCAAAGGGTGAAATGGCTGAAGAAGACAGGCCTGCAGGGATGGCTGTGCCCACCAGCTGATGCTTCCCGGGTCACTTGGAACCAGCGTGCAGTGGTTCCACTGCACGGTAGGTGCTGGGTCATCCTCTGCAGGCAGGGCTGGTGGCAGCAAGGCAGTGGCCAAACTGGGCCTTAATGAGATCCTGGGTACAGGGGACCCTGAAGTTTCTGGGGAGACTGGAGTGCAGCCAAATGGTCTGGGCTACAGGGGCAGGGCAGGGGCTTGGAGAGCGTGGTGTCCTGGGGACAAGAGAGGACAGGACAGGCAGCCCAGGCAGCTGGCAAGGGTGCCCTTTACCACCTGCAGACAAAACAAAACAAGGTCAGAGAGGCTGGAGGCTGAGGGAGGTCACCTGGGAGAATCTCCCAGACCTGAGCTGTGTGCAGTGCAGATCTGGGACCCAGGACCAGTGCTGCCCCCGTTTCCTGCCATGACCAGCCCAGTCCTTCTTTGAGGGACCTGCAGCCACCTCACCATGTCACTGTGTCACTGAGGAGAGCTAAGGCATTCTGCAGATCAGTGTGGACATGGAAACCCAGATCAGGATCAATGGTTGTTAAAGAAGTTTCAAGGGACCAGGTATCATTGGAGTTCTGCCCCAAGTGCACCTGAGGAGGTCTCTCATTTTATAAGCACTCACAGGAATCATTTCTGTAGTCTACATATGCACAGCAGGAATCAACATACCCTACTGGTTGAGGGCTTTTGGAATAAGAGATAGAGTAGAAAACCCCATTCAAACAGGTGTGGACAATCATTGAGAATTCCAGGCCAGGGATATAGAGACCTTGTCTAAAAATAAAATAAAATAAAATAAAATAAAATAAAATAAAATAAAATAAAATAAATTCATAACAAGGATGTGGTGGTACACACTTGTAATCCCAGCATCTGGGGGGTTGAGTCCAGCCTGGGTTATATAGGAAGTTTGAGGGCAGCCTCAACTATACAGCAATGGGCTGGGGAGATCACTCAGTAGAATAAGCGCTTGCCTGGCAAGCGCAAGAGCCTGAGTCCAATCCCTGGTTCCACCAAAAAAAAAAAAAAAAAAAAAACACAAACAAACAAACAAAAAACATACAGCAGGACTCTGTCTCAAAAGAAAAAAAAATAAAAATTATTATTAATATTATGTATTTATTTATTGCCAGACAAGCACTTATTCTACTGAACCAACTCCTGGCCCCTCCAAAAGTTAAATTAAATTTTAAAAAAAAAGAACTAGTGATTAACTCTGAAATCAGTCCTCAGGAGAGAGTGCACAAAGAGAGAGCCCTCTGGAAAGAAAACAAGATAATTTTTGTGACAAAGGCTCAAGAGAGCAGAAAATGTGACCAAGAAATCACTTTCCTGCATTCAAGCAGCCTCAGCCTCGAGCTAGGGTCCCCCAGGCCAGCACTGCTTTCTCTACACCCAGATAAGCAGTGGGCCACACCTGGGTGGGAAACGGAAGTTCCTGCACTTTGAGTCCCCCTGGGCCAGCCTTCGAGGTAGCGTCCAGGACTGTAGCGCTATTTACCATCACCTATCTCCAAAGTCATTTGGTCAAACCCCGCCCTGCCAGAGCTTCAGAACCAAGGAGTCTAAGAAGGACTTGACTTGCTGAATGTGGATTCTTGGAGCCACCCCCAAAATGTAATTGATAGGGGCTGGGAGATAGCTCAGTAGGATAAGCACTTGCCTGGCAAGTGCAAGAGTCTGAGTTCAATACCTGGTTCCGCAAAAAATAAATAAATAAATAAATGAATAAATAAATAAATAAATAAATGTAATTGAGGCCATCTAGGGTGGGTCTCCATCTAGGGTGGGTCTCCTGCTTCAGATTCCTTCCAGTTCCTCAAGCACATGCCACCATACCTGAAAGCCTTGCGGAATCTGCTCAAGGGCCCTGATCTTCACACTGCAGTGCTGTGGGCAGTGGCGCTAAAGGAGCTCTGGCTCCTCAGAGGGCTCCGGGACCCATCCACTTCAGCTGCTGCTGCAGGCTCTAGCCTGAAGCGCAAGTCCTCCAGTACCCCATTCCACTCTGTGTCTTGGTGTTTAGCTTTTGCTATTCTAGTAACTAAGCCTCTCCCTTTCTACTTTTTTTTTTTTTTTTTGTGGAACTGGGGAATTTAGGCCCTTGTGCTTGCCAGGCAAGCGTTTATTCTACTGAGCTATTGCCCCAGCTCCCCTTTCTACATTATTGCTGGCTATATTTCTATTCTCCCTATATCCTTTAGTCTGTCCTGACTTTGAAGCACTCTTCCTGCCTGAGCCTCCTGAGTGCTGGGATTACAGGTATGCACCATAACATCCACGGCAATGCTGAGTTTTAAGGTTGATCTTTTTTTTTTTTTTTGGTGGAATTGGGGATTAAACTCAGGCCCTCACGCTTACTAGGGAAGCACTGATTCCACTGAGCCATCTCCCCGGCCCTCTGAGGTTGAATTTGAATATATATTTTATTTAGAGAATACCTGATTAGTTTCTGTAATAAAACTACATATCTATTTTAGCAGTGGTAAAAGCAAGCTTAAGGTAAAAAAAAGTAGCTGAGTACAATGTAAGGTTCAAAGAGAAAACAAACTTTAATGCATTTAAAAGATAAAGGCTAAGAAAAAAAAAGATAAAGACTGCTGCTGGGCATGCTGACTCACACCTGTAATCCCAGCATTTGGGAGGCTGAGGCAGGAAGATCACTGCAAGAGACCAGCCTGGTCTCCAAAGTGAGCCCAAGGCCAGCCTGAGCAACAAAGTGAGACCTATTAAAAAAAAAAAAATCAAACAAATACTGGCCTGGAATGTACCATGGTTCTCCTAGTTCAGCCTTTAGAGCTGGGATTCTAGGCACACGCCACCATACCTAGATTCAATGTTTTCCCGTGCATAATAAATCTTACAGTACAACAAACATTGTCAAATTCATAATTTTTTTGCCTAGTGAAATTCTGTATCATTTCTAATTCTTTCTTTTATATTATTATTGTGTATTCTCTTTAAAAAATATTTAAAAGCTTGGGTCTTATCCTCAACTTCTAAAAACAAAAAATACCCATCAAATTTTACAACTAACATAAAAAAAAATGCTTGAAGTTCTCATCAGAATTGGTCTAGAATTATTCTTTAATTTTTGCCTAGAATTATTCTAAAAATGTTCTGGTCACTCATTCCCAACTTGTCAGCAAGATTTTGTCACTCTGTTTTCTCTCAAATCTCATCCTTAAAAGAATGAATTGAAAAATCTAAATTTAAAAAAAAAAAAGGAGCAACAGGATTGATTTAGTAATTCAAGTGTCACCTGGTCGAGAGCACAGGGTCCGGAGGCTGATAGGACCGTAAAACTGTGCACTGTCAAACACTGAGCGGGAGGAAGTAGAGGGGAAGGGAAACAGAGCCCTGGGTAACAGGAAGTAGAGGGAGAAATTTGCCTATAAAAGGAGAAGTCCGACGCCCTCAGGTAAAAAGGTGAAAGTCTCAGAGCGCCTGGGCCCCTGGCTTTGTCTCCTGGGTGGTCTTCAAGATGTCAGACAGCAGCCGCAGAGTTGGCGAGGTGAGTCTCCCTCCTAGTAGGATTTTTCTGCTCACTGAGTGCTCTCCGGCCTTTCTGGGTCCCTTACTTGGTGTTTTTGCTACCAGTCAAGTTCTGGGTACAAGAAATCTCCTTCTTGGAGCCTCTTCCACACACTGATTGCGGCTTCTCCTTTTCAAGCTTCACACTCTGCCTGCGGTTGGGTAAGAGGAAAGAAAATGATTTTCCATCTCTCGTCCGAAGAAAACTGTTTATGTTCGTGAGAAAAGAAGGGTTGTCACTGGGCAAGAGATGAAATCTAAAAGAAATGAAGCACTCAAGTTTAAAAAGAAAAGAAATGGGTACCGTGGAGAAAGCTAGATGCAAATAACTGGGTTGATGGTTTTTTCTCTCCAAGAAAAAAAAGTGAAAAACTCCCACTCTCCTGGCTCCCAGTGGGTTTTGGGGCGGGGCTGGAGCAATCCTGGACGAGATGAGGTGGGAAAACCGTGCATTTACGGGATTTACTCCCCAGGGCAGAGCAGGGCTCCAGCCGCGCCAGTCGCGTGGTGGCTACCAGCTGGCGCTGCCTCCGGAGCCAGGGGGATCGGTGTGGCCAAGCTTGGGGAAAGTGACATACAAATGCAGAAACCACTAACTGCAGCTAAGAGTCAGCGGGTAATGGGAGCCATTGAATTTAAATTGGGGCCGGGGAGGGCGTGGCCGCGGCCTCCGGAGAGGTCACAATGGGCCGGGAAGGGGTTTTCACCTAAGGGGGCGAACTCAGCTCCGGGCCGCACTCCCAGGCCTCTCTTACCTCGTTAGGCCTAGAGTTTTGGTGCGTAGAACAGGCAAGCAGATTGCTACAAGCAGACTGAGGGATACGGAAAGTGCCAGCCAGTGTGGGTTCCGGCCTCCACCTGCGCTCCGCACTGCCTTTGCGCAGTGCGCTAACCTCGCGCCGGCAGAGCCCTCGCCTGGCGCGCCCAGGGCCTGGGCTCCACCGCTGACAGCACAGGGCAATCAGCAGAACACAGCCCAGACCCCAAAGGCTGCCTGCCCCTCGGTGTGGGGGCTGCGTAATTCCGCTGAAGGACCAGTCAACCCGAAGAGTCAGTCGTGCTGCGCTCCCAGGCCAGGCCTGCTCAGGCATTTGCAGGCCCACCGTGGGGGCTTACTTTTGGCTTTAACCTGAGCGGCTCCGGAGGGTTCTCAGCAAGTAGGGTTCGGCCTACAGATGGGGAAGTCAGAGGTGTGCGGATGCGGAGGGCTGCTGCTTGTGCGGTGGGCTTCACCCCCGTTTAGGCAGGCGTCTTGTAGAAGTCGGAAGGGCGAGAAAGAACATTTTGGATGCAGATTCAGAGCCGGGAAAGTACTTGTTCTAGCTCCGGTAGAGGTGGGGAAAGTTCCGATTTCAAACCCTTTCTTCCGTTTTCTCTTTCACCACACACTTGTAAATTGGTTTTTGCTGGTTCCCTCATTATTCCCTTTAGTTAAGAGTTCTGCTAATCACATCGCGCTCGCTCACAGGATCTCAGTGCTTTTCCATCCACAGGCCTCACCTCTGCATTCCTTGGCTGTGCCGGGAAAGCGAGCTGTCGGCCGGGGGTGCAGCTCAGGGGCTTGTAAATTCCCGGTACCCAAAAAAAGAAAGAGAGCAGTTACTGGAGTCAAACTATCTGTGACTGCCTTCTCTTTTCAGAACGGCTTAGAGGAGGATGGAGATGAGGAAAATGTCATTTTAACTCTGGTTCCAATCACAGAGGAAGACAATCTGCGAATGGAGCCAGATGTTTCATCAACTGCAGGACTCGCACCTATGAGTCTCGGGGAGACCGATACCGGTACGGGAACAGACCGCGGGTTAGCAGCTCTGGAGAAGTAAAGTTCTTCTCTGTTCTCTTTAACTATACAACCTTAAATCTCACCTGTTACTTGTGCTAATAGCTCTCAGATTAGGGGAACTGCCTTGCTTTAAAGATGCAAACTAGGCCAGTGTCACTCTGGACAGCGCTTTTTTGTATTTCAGGGAAGGGCCTACAGGGTGTTCTGGGTCTCACTACTAGATTGAACTCCTAGTGATCCACCCGTTTACAGCTCCCAAAAACTGGTATTACAGGCATGCACTACCACGCCCAGTCTCAATTGCCATCTCATCATGCCTTAGGGGTGGGGCTGGCATGGCTGGCCCAGGCCAGGGTTCAATCCCTCCCCCCACCATGCTTGCAGGCACTTCAATCCACGGACCTATTGGGCTGGCCCTTAGACAGCATTTCTATGGGGCAGCAGAGGGCAGTTCCACAATTCACAGCCCACAGAGCCCCAGCTCTTCCTGGAAAACTGAATGGGGTGGTGGTACCTCTTAGCAATAGAGCAATGGCTTAACATGCACAGGACCCCATGTTCAATTCCCAGCAGTGGGGAAAAAGGAAGGCTTGTCTTTTGGGGGGTTTTAGTGGTTTTTTTTTTTTTTTTTTAGAAAGAGGCTCACTATACAGTTCAGGCCCTGAGCTCACTACATAGATCAGCTCAGGCTGGCCTTGAATTGGCCTGGAGTTGGCAGCAATTCCTCTGCCTCAGCCTCTTGTACAAGATGTCCACATTTCTTGAACTATTGGGCTCTACTTCAGCCTCCTTCCTGTTAGGATTATAGGCATGCCAGTATGACTAGAATTACAGGTGTGCCAGGATTACCAAGCCTGGCCCATTGGGAAAGAAAAGGCTAATACACATTTGCCTCTTATTAAGATTAAGTGGGGTGTTTTCTTGTTTGCTTTGCTTTTTCCTTTTATGTATTTGGAACAAGTTCTCACTGTGCAACTCAGACAGTGATCCTCCTGTTTTCAACCTCCCCAGGGCAGGGATTGTAGGCATGTGCCCACACTGGGACTCAGTCACTGGCTCAGTGCGTGGGGGGGGGGCAGCATGACTTGCCAAGAATCAAACCCCAGTCCCTGCACCTGTCTAAGCAGGCGTTTAGTCCACTGAGCTATTTCCCTGGCCCTTAGGTGATTTTTTTTAAAAAGGTGTTGTTTTTGCTTGGTGAGTTATCACTGATAAATATCTGCAAGCCCTCAAAAATCATAGTACAGGACCCAGTATCTCTCCTCAGAGATGACTTTCTATGACTTCATAGGAAGATGTCAAATAAATTTAATTTTCTGGTTGAGAAGAGACTGCAAGAGGAAGTAAATAGTGATGGATTAGAGTGAATCAAAATAAGGAGAGCTGCTAAGAAGTGGAAGAGCATTGTCAGCTTGTGGAAGGTTTAGGGATGGTATCTTTGATTTTCATAGGAGTAGCTGATATTTGTGTTTCAAAGTTTAGACACTTTATTGGATAAATAAATACCATATAAGGCTCTATACAAGTTGTTGCTGGACTGGAGATACACTTCAGTGACACAGGTGCCCAGCAAGTGCGAGGTCCTGAGTTCGAGTCTCAGTACACACACACAAAAGACCTAAGTTATTGCCAAAAAAAAAAAAAAAAGGTGTATGTGATATCTAAAAAAAAATAGTTTGGGATCTAAGCACAGGTTTGAGTCCCCAATTTGTCTTTTTAGGGGCGATGCTATCTTGGGCAAGTCTCTTAATTTGTGGATCTGTTGTCTTATTTCTAATAGGAGTAAGAAAATGATATGCCGGTCTACTGGTTTGTGAGAGCAGCTTTGTGAAATGGTAAAAGAACTGCGCAGACCTTAACTGACTGACAGCTGCTTTTGGTCCACTCTTTTCTCAGCTCACCTTCCACAAAAGAAGGAAGAGCTCAGACCTAAGGGCAAAGCGGTGGTGCCCCCCTTGCCGACCGTCCTGCCTCCGGTGACCGAGGTGGCCCGGGACACCCTGCGGAGCTGGTGCCAGCAGTTCAACTTGAGCACGGACGGCCAGGTGTGTACGGATGGCCAGGTGCGTACCGACGCACCCGTGCAACACTGCTGTTTGAACGAGCGCGGCGCCGTTGCCCCTTGTAACCCCTCTTTTCCTTTCAATTTCCATAGAAAATCGAGGTCTACTTGCGGCTACAGAAGCACGCGTACCCCCAACAGGAATGTGTGAGTTTCAGGGGATGGCGCTGCGGGGGTGGCTGGCATTGTGGGGTGCCCTTCTCTGCTTATATCTCCATAGGTGCTGGCTCTAAGGCAGGGTTTCTTTTACTTCTATTCCCTTTTCTTTGAGAGATGTATTATTCTGTGGTCCTGGGGATGGAAGCCAGCTCTTTGAACTGAGCTAGGCCCTGGGATACAACCACTGGAATTTCTCCCGGCTGAGAACCAGCGCTCTGAGAAGGCAGCGCTTCTAACCCTTGCACCGTGATGCGCACAGCCGGGTCTGTGTAAAGGATGGCGAGACAGACACCAAAGTCAGAAATCACACTGCTGGGGGCCTGCCCCGTAGCTCAGTTCTTTAAGTGGCTGCCTCAACAAAGCAGTCAGGCTCAGGTTGCGGTGGCTCCATCCCTACAACTCAAGCCAGCCAAACCTGCCCTGAAGGCATTCGGAGCAAAAACAAAACAAAACAAAACAAAACAAAACAAAAAAAAAAAAAAAAAAAAAAAAACCAAAGAAAAACGAAAGAAAGAAAGAAAAGAAAAGAAAGAAATCACACTGCTTACAATTTTCATCTGCAGGAAGTGCCTGGGACATCCAAGGAGGCCAAACTGCAGCGAAGCTTCAGGAAACGCAGGGCGAGGACCAAGAGAATGAAAGACCTGGTGGAAGGGCTGGAGAGGAGTTTGAAAGAGGAGGAGGCCAATGTGGTCGAAGTGGTGACTTCCGCTCAGGCGTCCATGCTGGCGGCTTGGGCACGCATAGCGGCGAGAGCTGGTCGGCCCAGAGCTGTGACTTCCTGTCCCATTCCCAGTGATGTGGAGGCCTTCTTGCCACAAGCCCTTGGTAAGATGGACCTGAGGGTGTGACCTCTTTAGAGTAATGAGGCCAGTGTTTATTAGAACAAGGCTGAAAAGTAATAAAAGTGGAGGAGTTAGTTAACATATTCGTGGATTGGAATTTGAGTTTCCAAAGGGTTTATTTCTTCCTTGGTCATGAATAGCCAAGTTCTGGTTTTATTTATTTGCTTACATATTTTGCAGAACCAGGGATTGAACTCAGACCCTTGTGCTTGCCAGGCAAGCGCTTATTCTACTGAGCTATCTCCCCAGCTCCCATTTTATTTTTTTCTTTCTTTTTTTTTTCCCCCTATTTTATTTTTAAAATATATTTAGTACGGGATCTTACTACACAGATTGGACTCGTAGTGATGCTCATGTTTTCAGCCTCCCAAGCATTAGGATTATAAGCGCACCACCACACCATCTCAATCACTGTCTCAGCACACCCCAGGGGTAGGGCTGGCTAGCATGCTATGGATCTGTGTCTGCCTAAGTAGGCGCTTTAATCCACTGAGCTATCTCGCAGTCCCCTAAATTTTGATTTTCTGAGACAGGGTCTCACTGTGTAGTTCAGGCTGGCCTCAAAACTCAGGGAGATCTTCCTGCTTCTGCCTCCTGTGTACTGACATCACAGGCATGCACTGCCACACCTGGCTCAAATAGCCAAGTTTTGGTGGGATGGGTCCTTATGCCAGCAGGTTGAGTGTGGACCCTTTATCATCTCTAAATAGAATTGCCAGCTGGGAAGCCAGCATAACCTAATATTGTAGCCAGGCAGTGTGTTGGATGCCTGTAATCTCAGCACTCAGGAGTTTGAGGCTAGTCTGGACTATGTTAGGAGTTTTGTGACAGCCTGAACTGGCTAGCAAGACCCTGTCTCAAACATTAATAACACGACAGTTGGTTATTACCTGAGGTCTTCTCTCTTCCTTAAAGGTATTCGCAAATATACCCAGGTGTGGTGGTCAACACCTGTAATCCCAGAACCTAGGAAGCTGATTAAGGATTGCCATGAGTTCAAGTCCAGCCTAAACTACACAGTAATATCCTACCTAAAAAAAAAAAAAAAAAAAATCCAGGGGCCGGGGAGATGGCTCAGTGGAGTAAGCGCTTCCCTGGCAAGCACAAGGACCTGAGTTCAATCCCCAGTTCCACAAAAAAAAAAAAAAAAAAAATTCAGAGCCAGTGATACAGCTCAGTGGCACAGTGCCTACCTGGTAAGCACAAGGTCCTGAGTTTGATTCCTGGTACAAAAAAAGGAAGGAAAACAAAAAGATTTCTCAGGACATAGATCCCAAATCAAACCTCCCCCACCCCTTTTCTTTCTTTCTTTTTTTTTTTAATATTTATTTATTTATTTATTTGTGTGTGTGGCCAGCTCAGCCCACCAGGGGGCGGGGCTGACTGGCATGTGGTGCTGGGGAATTGAACCGCGGTCCCTTGTACTTTGCTGAGCTTGTTCTAAGTAGGTGCTTTAGACCACTGAGCCATCTCACCAGCCCCCACCCCCCACCCCTTTTCTGATGTTGGGGATTTTGTTTTGTTTGAGACTGTATAGTTCAGGCTGACCTTGGTCTCTTGGTGATCCTCCTGCCCCAGCCTCTGAAGTGCTGGGATCCCAGGCATGACCGCCATACCTACATCATGCTCAGCAGTGAGTCCCGGTCCCACCCATGGTAGAAAGCACTGCTCTGCCAAGCTACACCCAGCCCCTGGGCTGGGGAATGCTGTGCAGCTACTTAGGCAAATGAGCTAGGTCCCAGTGCTGCAACTGTCTTGGCCCTGGGAAAGGGACATTTGTTACCTCCTCTATAAATAAGAAAAGCAGGAAGCTGGGGATGTACCACAGTGGCCCAGCACTAACCTAGCCCTGTGTTCTACTCTTTCACTAGAAAAGAGGCGGGGATGAATATATTTAAGAAGTGTGCTTAGGGCCGGGGAGATGGCTCAGTAGAATAAGCACTTGCCTAGCAAGCGCAAGGGTCTGAGTTTAATCCCCGGTTCTGCCAAAAAAAAAAAAAAAAAGAAGTGTGCTTGTGTAGGACTTCCAGAAGTTAGCAGAAATCCTGGACCCAAAACAAAGTAAGCATTCTGAAAAGGCAGCAGTTGCTTCTCTTGTGCTGCGTGGTCTGTACAGCTGGGTCACAACAACTTTAGTCCACATCTTCAGCACCTCAGTGGATTTGCTAGCAGGATACGAATGCATATTTGAGAGTGCCTGCTAGGGCTGCCGTGGAGAGCTGTCTCCATCCTGCTGTTTACCTCTTTCTCTGTCCCTTCCCCAGGTGGCAGATGGTGTGTGGTCCACGGCCAGCTTCGTGCTGCAGATGTGGCGGGCTGGGTTCGCCTGCAGTTCTGCGCAGGTGACACCTGGGTCCCTGACACTCCTAGGAGAATGACCTCCTTCACTCTACTACCAGCCTGCATCTTCCCATCCCCAGGAACAGAAGATAACCTGCTATGTCCTGAGTGTGTTCAGAGGTAATGTGTTCTGTCCTGACTTCTTAAGCAGGGCACATGTCAGATACTCTCTTGGGGACAAAAAAAAAGAAGCCCATGAAGCACAATCATGGAACCCAACCACAGCAAGCTAAGAAAACCACTGGACAGTGACTACCAGAGGAGCCCAGGGGCACTTCAGGAGCGGTCCCATGGGCTGAGCATGCAGTGAAGTCCTAACCTGCCCCTTAAATAAAAAGATCCACTGTAAACATGGAAATAAGGGATCGAGACACTTTTTTTTTGAGACACTTTAAAGCAAACTTTACAGAGCAAAATGCAAGATAACAGGAAAAAGATGTCATGGTGAACACCTATAATCCTAGCATTCAGGGGAAGCTGAAGCAGGAGGATCCCCACAAATTCATGGCCAGCCTGGGTTACATGGCAAGACCCTGTCTCAAACAAAACCACAACAGAATCCAGAATAAAGCCTAGCTAAGAAACAAGCACCCCCCAAGGTCATTAGCATACAAACTGCAGGCTTGAGTGTAAGAACTGCTACTGCCTGCCAAACCCTGAGAATAGTGTCTTAGTGGAACACTGGGACTCCGACAACATGCACAGATGCTGGGAGCTGGGGAGCAGGGGAAGGTGCAGCTGTGGGTGGAGGCACGGCGGGGGCAGCAGGCGGACTTCAGGACAGACCTGGCTGGGCACTATCCTGCGAGGCAGTGAGGTCCATGGCCCTGAGACTGGCAGGACATCCTGCGGCTCTTGTGTGTGGTTTGAGACCGGCCATCAGCAGCCTGCTCAAGCTTGGCCTTGAGCTTGAATCTTTGAATGTCAGGCTCCCTGAGTGCTGCAGCGACAGGCATTGTACCTTTGAGAGTATGTAGAAAGGGACAACAGAAGTAAACAATTTTGCTGCACTTTTTAAATTGAGCATGTGAAGAGTTTGCCAACAGGACATTTTGATATTTTTTTTCTTTCTTGGAAGTGGGATCTTACTGTATAGTTCAGGCTGGCCTCAAACTCCTGACCATCCTCCTGCCTCAGCCTTAATTTGTCCCCTCTTCCCTATTTTTTCTCCCTTTCTCATCTCACTTTAATTTCAGTTACTTTTTTTGTTTGTTATGGCAGAACTGGGGATTGAACTCAGGCCCCTGCGCTTGCCAGGGAAGCACCTATTCTGCTGAGCCATCTCCCCGGCCCAGAAATAGATTTCCTTTTTTAAATGTCTACAGGGTCTCACTACACAGATCCAACTGATAGTGATCCTCTTTTTTTTTTTTTTTTTTTTTTTTTTTTTTTTTGTGGAACCGGGGTTTGAACTCAGGCCCTTGCGCTTGCCAGGGAAGTGCTTATTCCACTGAGCCATCTCTCTGGTCCCTCAGTTACTTTTTTTTTTTTTTTTTTGGCAGAACTGGGGATTGAACTCAGGGCCTTGCACTTGCCAGGCAAGCACTTATTCCACTGAGCCATCTCCCCGGCCCTGATTTCAGTTACTTTGTCATATTGGGTACTGAACATGGAGCCTTGGCACTGAGCTATATGTTCATCCTTTTTTACATTTTTCTTGAGGCAGGGTCTTGCTCTGCAGCCCATGCTGACCTTGAACTAGATGGCAATTGCCCCCTGCATCAGCCTCCTGAGTGTATTTTATTTTTTTGAGAGAGGAGCTTGCTGAATATAGGTTGCCCTAGGCCTGGCCAAACCTGTGTTCCTCTTGCATTGGGCTTCTCGGGTGGTGGGAGTATAGGCATGCAACACCATGCCTGGTTCCCTGTCCATCCCTTTTGTTTTGAAATTATGAGGGTCTCTCAGATGCAGGCTGGCATCAAACTTTTATCCTCTTGCCTCAGCCTCCCAGGGTGCCAGGATTACAGGTCTGCACCCCACACCTAGCTTCTATTTCTCTTTTTTTTTTTTTTTTTTTGTCCTTTTTGAGATAAGGTCTCACTATACAGTTCAGGCTGGCCTTGAGTTTACTTTGTAGACCAGGCTGGTCTTTGAACTCACAACGATCTTCCTGCCTCAGCTTCCCCAGTGCTGGGATTATAGGCATGCACCACCATGCCTGGCCCATTTCTTTTTTTCCTTCTGTATTAAGGACAGGGTCTCTCACTATGTAGATCACGCTTGTAGTGATTCTCCTGTGTTCAGCCTCCCAACTGCTGGGATTACAGGCTCACACCACCATGCCCAGTCTCAATTGCTGTCTTAGTGCACCCCAGGGGTGGGGCTGGCATGGCACACCAGGGATCCAACCCTAGTCACTGCACTCTGCCTAAGCAGGTGCTTTAGTCCACTGAGCTATCTGGCCAACCCATAATATTTATTTTTTGTTTCGTTTTTGCAGTACTGGGGATTGAACTCAGGACCCTGTGCTTGTGAGGCAGGTGCTTATCCTACTGAGCTACCTCCCCAGCCCAGGTCCATTTATTTTAATGAGTGAATCAGAAGCATTTGTAGGTGAGGAGCTGTGAGAAGTGCAAGGAAAGCTGAAGTGAGGCTGGGAGGCCCGAGAACAAGCGGACAGTCGTGTACCTTTGCTTATGACGCCGTCCTTTGCTGTAGCTATAGGCAGCTGACAAACCGCCTCAGCACTCTTAACAGATCCTTTATGGGATTTTGGAAGGATTTGGTGTGGAGTGGTTTATCACACTAGTAACCTTTTACATCTATGTTTATCTGATTTGTCTCCTAGGAATAAGAAGGTGATGAGGAAAATAATTATGGGAGAGAAGATGAGACATCCTGTAGGAGACCAAAACATGCCCCCTTAGTCACTGGTGGAAGTGTCACTGTGATCTGAAGGTGACTGAGAACTGAACAAGAAGCTTTCCGCCTTCCCATTCTTGTCTAAAACTCGGGACATAAGTACACTCACGTCTCCTGCCATCTCTACCAGGGTACAGGGAGTGGAGCCCCTAGGGCGTGCAGCAGTGCTGCCATGCAGATGGGACCCTGGTGTCTCTGGCGTCCCTTGGGACCAAGAGCCAGGCTTCTTAAGTACTTATGATACAGGAACAACTTGCTTTGCTTTTGTTGTGATTAATATATTAACATATATACAGATAGATATATATGGGGTTTTTGTTTGCTTTTGTTTTTGTTTTTTTGAGACAGGGTCTTACACAGTGCTGGCCAGTCATGAACTCACTATGCAGATGAGGCTGTCCTTGAACTTGCAGTGATCTCCAGCCTCAGCCTCTAATGCTGAATTCCAGGTGTGCACTACCGCCTGGCTCTGTTCTAAGTAATAGATTTTAGAGCAGGATAGGTTTGCAGGGAAGTTGAGCAGGAGTGTGTGTGGCTCATGTCATGTCATGTTTCATTCTTTCTTGTCCACAGTACCAGGGATTAGGGATTAGGCTCAGGGGCACCTGATACGGTGTTTGGGCATATATATATATATGTATATATATAATGTAGTACAGTGTCATCATAGACCTGAACTTGTGGTGATCCTGTTTTCAGCCTCCGAGGTGTTGGGGTCATTGGTGCGCACCACCATGCCCATATTTCAGCCTCGCCATGGGAGCAGGGCCAGCCTTGCGTGGCAGGAGGATCAAGCCCTGGTCCCTGCATCTGCTTAAGTAGGCACTTCAATCCACTGAGCTATCTGGCTGGGCTGGCCCTTGGGCCTTTTTTGAAACATTGTTTTGGGCTGGGGATATAGCTCCATGGTATAGTGTTTGCCTGGCAAGCACAGGTCTTGAGTTTGATTTCCAGCACTCTAAAAAAAAAAAAAAATCTTCATTAAAAGAGGATTTTAAAAACATTGCCAGGGGCCAGGGAGATGGCTCAGTAGAATAAATGCTTGCCTGGCAAGTGCAAGGGCCTGAGTTCAGTCCCCGGTTCCGCCAAAAATTAAATAAATAAATAAATAAATACATTGCCAGGTGTGGTGGCGTGTCTACAGCTATACACCCACCCCTCGGAAGGCTGAGGCTGGAGGATCACTGCAAACCCAAAACCAGTCTGTGTGACAGTGCGCTAAAGTTCAGGACCAGCCTGAACTACATAGTAAACCACATCTCAAATGAAATAAATATTTTTTGAGGCAGCATCTCATCGAGTAGCCAAGGCTGCCTTTGAGCCTGTGATTTTTCTGACCTAGTCACCCAAGTAGCTCAGATTGTAGGCATGAACCTCTGGGTCTAGCCATTCTGTGGGGGTTGACGAATACTTGATGCATTCAATGTAGTATAAGCTTCACTGCCCTGAGCCTCCGTGCTGCTCTGTCTAGATGCCCTCCCACTCCTGAGAAGACCTAGCATCTCCATGACTTTGCTTCCCTACAATGCCAAGTACGTGGAATGTAGCTTTTCTACAGCTTTGACCCAGTGAAGTTCGCTTCTGCTGTGAAGACGATCCTGCAACTTCGTCCAGGATAGCTCTGTATCTTCAGTCCTGCAGCTCCCCTGCCTCCTGCTGGGGCTCCAAGGGAGCACCCCACACTTGGCTGGGCCTCTTTGAAAAGCAATTAGTTTTAGTGCTGGCTAATAGTCCACTGGCAAGCTGTTCCGGGGCATGTATTCACTTAACCTCCTGAAGGACCCTCAGGTTGTTTCCCCATTTTGGCAATTCTGAATACAACTGCTATAAAGTTGAGAGGCTGAGATAGCAAGACCAGCCTAAACTAGTGAGATCCTGTCTTGAAAAGTGAATGGACAAATAAATACTGCTCTACAAATCTGTGTACCTGTTTTGGGTGGGGAGAGGGGGGCATATAAACTTAAGTAAATGCCAAGAAGTACAGATTGCTGGTCACACAATGGAAGTACATTTATTTTTGTTAGAAATTGTTCAATTTTCTCACAAAGTTATTGCCAGGGAAGCCAGAAAGATGGCTCAGAGGCTTAAGCGTCTGTCAAGCTTAAGTGTGTGAGGCTTCAGCTTTGACCCAGGCTCCACAAAAAGCAAAATGAGTTTTTTTTCTTCTCTGTCCTTGTCTGCACTTGCTGTTGCCATCCTAGCGTGTGTGTCACCATTCTCATTGTTTTTAGTTTTCAATTCTTTAATGGCATGCAGTGTGGAAGAAGACTTTTAGCTAGTTCCTCAGACAAAGGACTAATATCTAGAACATAAAGAGTTGAAAAATCAAATTCTGTAGATTAAGTCAGTCCAAAAGTGGACACTGGAGATGAATATAGACTTCTCAAGTGAAATAAAAATGATAAATATGTGAAAAGATGTTCAACATAATTGGTTATTTGAGAAATGCAAGTTAGCACCCCAGAAAGAATGGCTGTCCTCAAGAAGTCAAATGCTTTAGGGGCTATGGGGAGAAAGGAACTCTTCACTGTTGGTGGGAATGGAGGCTGGTATAACCACTACAGAAATCAGTATGGTGGGGCCAGGGAGATGGCTCAGTGGAATAAGCACTTCCCTGGCAAACGCAAGGGCCTGAGTTCAATCCCTAGTTCTGGAAAAAAAAAAAAAATCAGTATGGAGACTGACTCAAGAAACTAGAGGTCCAGGGCTAGTGAGATGACTTAGTGGTCTAAAGCACCTACTTAGAACAAGCTTAGCTAAAGCATAGGTACCGCGGTTCAATCCCCCAGCTCCACATGCCAGCCAGCCCTGCCCCCTGGTGGGCTGAGCTGGCCACACACAAATAAAATTTAAAAAAAAAAAAAAAAGAAACTAGAGGTCCATTCAACCCGGCTATTCTGCTTTTGGTTATTTTTTTTTTCTCCTTGTACTAGGGATCAAACTCAGGACCTTATGCTTGCCAGGCAGGCACTTATGCCACTGAGCTATCTCCCTAGCCTGATCCTATCCTTCAAAACTCAATGTATATTGCTAGAAGGCTCTCTTCACTTGTGTTTATAATGTAAGTGTTTCTTCTAGGTGCTACAGGAGGGACCCTTCCAGACCCCACAACAGAGGGTGCAGGAGGAGGGAATGACCTGCAAGGCAAAGTCATAAGGATTTTACAGTGAAAGAGGTCTGCTGCCCAGGCCAGCTCCAAACAGAAGGACCCTTTTCAGGCCTAAAAAGATGCTCAAAGAAGCCCAGTGTGGTACATGCCTGTAATCCCAGCTTAGGAGGCTGAGGCAAAAAGACTACTGAGTGAGACCAGCCTGGACTACAAAGTGAGCTCAAGGCCAGCTTGAACTATATAGTGAAACCCTGTCTCAAAAAGACTAAAAAAATTTTTTTGAAGTAATAAAAGACATTGAAAGAAAGCACTGCAACTGGTCTTCTACTTCTGTGCTTCTTTACCCATGTGGCACTGGAGAGTAAACCCAGCTGCTTGCATGCGCTAAGCAGGCAGGGGCTCCACTGCCAGCCCCCATCTCTCTTTGCTCTTTTTTGTAGAGTAGGAGGTGTCCCAGACATCCAACCCTCATGCTAAGCATCACACTACACCCCAGGCAGGTTTTACATTTGTTCATTTGAGATGTGTTAAGGGTCTTTCAAATGGACTCCTGATAGTGCAGAGAGACTGGAGTACTGCCCACCCTCAGTATGGGCCAGCCCCGGACAAGAGAGCAGCACTGTGGCAGGAGAGAAAGGGCCATGTGGATGGATCTGCTTGGGCTTTGCACTAAGAATAACACTTTGCCAGTAACTTCTGCCTGCAAGGGCTGTTAGGAGTTGGTGGACCCCATGGAAAACTAGATCCGGGGCTGGCTCTTGCATCACTGTGCTCGTGGTAGGGAAGATCAAATTTATCTACCAAGCAGTGCTGGCCAGATAGCTCAGCAGACTAAAGTGCGTGCATAGGCAGAGCGCAACAGCCAGGTTCCATCCCTGGTTTGCAGTGCCGGCCCTGGCCCCTGGACACCTTGAGACAGAGATTGAAACAGCATGGTGGCATGTACCTGTAATCCCAGCACTTGGGAGGCTGAACACAGGAAGATCATTACGAGTCCAATCTACACAGTGAGGGCCTGTACACCCTGTCCTAAATACAAAAAAAATATAAAATATATAGACAGAGCCAGGCATGTGGCCACACACTCTAAGAATCATCCTAGAATTCTTAAGAGGCCGAGGCAGGAGGGCCATAAATTTGAGATTAGCCTGTGTGATTTTATTTATTTATTTAGTATTTTTTAGGGAAGGATCTACAGGGTGTTCAGGGTCTCACTACTAGATGGACTCACAGTGATCTGCCTGTTTACAGCCTCCCAAGAGCTGGGATTACAGGTATGGGCCACAAGGCCCAGTCTCAGTTGCCATCTCAGTGCACCCCAGGGGTGGGGCCGGCACAGCAGGTCCAGGATCAAGCTCTTGGCCCCTGTGTCTGCCTAAGCAGGCGCTTTAATCCACTGAGCTATTTGGCCAGCCCTCAAGTCTATATTTATATCACTCTGTCTTAAATCTAATAGATAGCATGTTCTTAATGATGTATTACTGAATCAATGCATTTGAAATATTTGTCTTTCTATAGGTAAAAACACAGACCATTATAAGCACTATAGCAATAAGATTGCTTTCAAGTCTCTGACAAATATTTAAGAAAATTCAGGTTAGAAAGAAACTAAGTGAATGAAGATACTGGTGGATGAGAATTATTAGAGCTCATTTACATCGTTAATGTATTTGGAGGGAATATATCATATTTTAATTTTAAGGGGGAAAGCTCACAATGTGCTATTTTTAAAAACACTATAAACATTTAAAGGAGATAAAAATAATATTTAAAGATGGAGCTAGAAACATGGTCTGTGGTAGAACACATACCTACATAGCACGTGCGAGGTCCTGGGTCCAATCTTCAGTTCCACAAAAACAAAGAAACAAATATTTAAAATGAGAAAAATTACCACAATCAGTTGTTTTTTTCTATCCTGTTTTGTTTATTTGAGTCAGTATCTCGCTCCATAGTTCAGGCTGGCCTCAACCATGTGGTTAACCTCCTGCCTCAGTTTCTCACACTCTTGGGTCACAGGCATGTCCTACCCTGCCCAGCTGCAACTGCTTCTTTTGAGGGTTGGGATTACACGTGCATGTATGTGTGTGATGCATTAGTATATTCAAAAGTTTATAAATAATTATAGAAAGAGCATACTGTTTTTCATCTCTTAAAAGATACAAGGGTTTAAGATTTCTGAGTAAGCCAGGCATGGTGGTACACACTTGTAATCCCAGCACTTGGGAGCCTGAGGCAGGAAGATTGCTGTGAGTTTGAGGCCAGCCTGGCTACATAGTGAGTTCAAGGCTTGGACTGCATAGCAAGACCCTGTCACAGGGCTGGCCAAATAGCTCAGTGGATTAAAATGCCTATAGGCAGGCACAGGGGCCAGGGGTTGAGTCCCTGGGCCTGCTTGGCCGCCCCCACCCCTGGGGTGCACTGAGCTGGTAATTGAGACAGGGCGTGGTGGTGCGAGCATATAATATCAGCTCTTGGGAGCCTGTGAACAGGCAGATCACTACCAGTCTGATCTAGTAGTGAGACCCTGAACACCCTGTATTTTTTTTTTTTTTTTTTCGGAACCGGGGATTGAACTCAGATCCTTGCGTTTGCCAGTCAAGCGCTTATCCTACTGAGCCATCTCCCCGGCCCTGAACACCCTGTAGATCCTTCCCTAAAATAAAAAATAATAATACTAATCGTAAGACCCTGTCACAAGGGGCTGGGGAGATGGCTCAGTAGAATAATTACTTGCCTGGCAAGCACAAGGCCCTGAGTTCAATTCCCGGTTCTGAAAACAAAAAAAATTCTACATATTCTCCCCAAAATTAGGCAAATGTATCATCTTTAGTTTTTTTTTTTTTTTTTTTTTTTTTGTGGTACTGGGGATTGAACTCAGGACCCTGTGCTGGCCAGGCAAGTGCTTATTCTACTGAGCTATTTCCCCATCCTCTCTAGTTTTTATTCTTTTTTTTTTTTTTTCCAGAACCGAGGATTGAACTCAGACCCTTGCGCTTGCCAAAGAAGCGCTTATTCCATCTCCCTGGCCCCTAGTTTTATTCTTATAAAATGTAACATTAAATTTGTGCATATGGGCCAGGGAGATGGCTCAGTAGAATAAGTGCTTCCCTGGCAAGCACAAGGACTTGAGTTCAATCTCTGGTTCCGCAAAAAAAAAAAAAAAAAAAAAAGCATACGTTATTTTGTAGTACAGTACTTTGAATCAGTCTGTGATTAAGTTCCTGTTAAAGGCATTGATCAGCAAAACTATGGGTATTAGTCCTTAAACCTTTGCCATGGGCTGGTAAAATAT
This sequence comes from Octodon degus, assembly GCF_000260255.1. NCBI lineage: Eukaryota > Metazoa > Chordata > Mammalia > Rodentia > Octodontidae > Octodon > Octodon degus. The sequence continues at coordinate 349,327 of NW_004524986.1, read as the reverse complement.
GTGTTTAGTATGCATGAGGTCCTGGGTTTAATTCACAGGACCTAAAAAGGCCTGTTTCTCCACGTGGGAAGTGACAGGAAGAAGGCCCTTTCTCTTCCTGCGCTTGCTCAGTCTTGCAGTGGGGATGGAACCAGGACTTCTGCACTGAGCTACATTTATTGCTTATTCATTTTACTTTTTTCTTTTTCTTTTTCTTTTTTTTTTTTTTTTTGGTGGAATTAGAGATTGAACTCAGTTCCTTGTGCTTGCCGGGAAGTGCTTATTCCACTAAGCCATCTCCCCACCCCCCTTTTTTTCTTTTACTTTTTATTTTGTAATTTTTTGGTATTTATTTATTTGGTACAGGGTCTCACTACTGATCCTCCTGTCTCAGCCTGCCCAGCCCTGGGAATACAGGTGTGTGCCTCCACACCCAGTTCCAGCTGGCATGGCATGTGGTACCAGAGACTGAACTCGGGATCTTGCACTTGCCAGGCAGGCACTCAGACCGCTGAGCTTTCTCCCAAGACCTTTTTTTTTTTTTTTTTTTTTTTGGTGAGGCAGGCTCTACCTGGGTAGTTCAGGCTGCAGCCCTTGAACTCTCTAAGTAGCCCAGGCTGGCCTTGAACTAACAGTGATCCTACTGTCTCAGTGTCCCAAATGCTGGGATTGTAGGTGGGAGCCACTACACCCATCTCACACTGAGCTACTTTCCTAGCCTTTTCTTCATTTTATGTATGTACGTATGTATGTATGTATGTATGTATGTGTGTATTTATTTTGGGAAGGGGTGCTGAGAATTGAACTTTTGATCTCGCCTTGCCAGGCAGGTACCACACCTTTGAGCCATATGCCTGGCCCTACTTTTTTAATCTTTATTTTTTACTAGTACTTGTTCACCATAATACTGATCACATTCATCATGAGGTATTTGTACCCTGTATGTAATAAATAAATAGATCTGAGACAGGGTCTCACTATGCAGTTCAGGCTGGCCTTGAGCTCACTTTATGGCCCACACTGGTCTCGAACTTCCAATGATCCTCCTGCCTCAGCCTCCCAAGTGCTGGGATTAGCCTAATCCTTCACAGTATACACTCATCAAATATTAAACTGGTGTGGTGCCACATACCTGTAATCCCAGCACTTGGAAGGCTGAGGCAGGAGATCTCAAGTTTAAATCCAGTCTGGGAAATTTAATGAAACCCTGTCTCAAAAAAAAAAAAAGATACAGAAAGACAGGGTCATGGGGGGGGGGGCAGAGACAGAAGACAAAGGGACAGAGAGAAGGAAGGCTAGGCGTGTAATTCCCTGTGAAGGCTCTAGGTTTATTCCCCAGTACTACCAAAAAAGAGAAAAAAAAATCATACAACTAAATGAAAAATCAATTTATAAATATATTGTTAATTAGGGTGCATGGGGTAAGACAAAGTATCATAAAATGAAATGATGTGGCATTTTGGAAATGATAGTGAGGCCGATGAACAGCAAGTGTACACTGGGTGCAGCGGCTTATCTTCCCCCGCAGACACCGCGGTGACCTAGTGAGAACCAGGGACAGGCACAATCCTGGGCCCTTCCTGTGACTCAGCCAAAGCCATCAGGGACTAAAAGTGGCTTCTACTGAGCGCGAGGCTCTTCACTGAGGCCTACGAACGCCCCCTCCAGTCAAAGGCGGAAAGCAGCCGGGCCTTCATCCTGGGCTTTTTGCTGCCTTCCATTTTCCGGCCAAACCCTGCTCCTGCCTTCTGGAGGTGGAGATGCTGATCACTTAGGGAGTGTCTGCTTAATGGTTTGCAAAATAGGGCTGATTAGCCTTAAATTTACATGGTCTCGCCCACCTTCAAGACTGAAATCTCCGGCCAGGGAGTAGCTCAGTGCACAGTGCCTGCCTGGCAAGCACAAAGGCCTGAGTCCGACTCCAAAAAAACTCTGAAGAGGAGCATTCAAATACATCCGGAGGCCACCAGCGTGGTCTTAAACCTGTCATCACCAGCACTCCAGGAGAAGCAGAGCAGCACTGCAGAGCTCCGCCTCAGCAGGACTCTGCAGGGAGGCTGGAGCAGAGCTACTCCTACTGGATCCCTCCCATCCTTGTACAGTCGGTAGTTGAGGGACAGCCTGACCTTTGTCAGCTCCTCAGGCTCAAGGCCCTTAGCATTTCCTCTAATTAAAGCTTTTCCTGTAAATTTTGTGGTCTACTTTTAATTTTCATTATTACTAAAAGCAAAGACCCAAGCTAGCTGGTCACAAAGTCAGAGAATCATTCTCAAATTTTAAATGGGTTGCTGGGCGTGGCGACACATTCCTGTACACCACGATTTATGAGAATGAGGCAGGAGGATTACAGTTGGACCCCAGGCTGGGATGCACCGTTCAAAACCAGGCTAGAGTATACGCTCTGCTTCAAAACAGTATCATCAAAGTTAAATGGAGCAGGGGCCGGGGATATAGTGCAGTGGTGTAAGCACCTGTCTGGTAAGCTCAAGATCCTGAGTTCGATCCCTGGTATTGCCAAAAAAAAAAAAAAAAAAAAGTTAAACGGAGCATTGTTGCTTTCTATCCGCGCCTCTTCCGTTGCCTTCTGTTATCAGGTAGTCTGCATCTAAAAGTGACTTTCTAGTTAAACATTACTGGGACCTCCCTTCTGCCTCCGGAGTTAGACTCCAGGTTGTCTTAAAGGAATAACTGACCAAAATGCACTGGCAGTGCAAACTTGGGCCGAGAGAAAGCCATTGAAGACCACACAGGAGAAAGCAGGGCAAGACACCACAAAGAAACCAGATCACAAGCTCTTCCCAGCATCCTGTGTCCTTTTAGGTTGTCCAAATATTTTGTAGAGGAAACCTACAAGAACTTCTACATCCGGGCCCTGAGAGGTGGTGCTGGGATCCCAGGCCCAGAGATGAGGTCCGGTCAGTCCAAGTGCCAGGCTTTGGGAACTGCTCTGCTAAGGCGTTCTAGGATCTTTTTTTTGTTCTAGGCTTCCCCGCTCCCCCAACAGGGGATTAAACTCAGGCCCTTGCGCTTGCCAGGGAAGCGCTTATTCCACTGAGCCATCTCCCTGGCCCCCATTCTAGGATCTTGAAGCTGACAGTTTTCCTGCCACCTTTGCCACTCCCCAGTTCTCTATCTCACTTCCACCTTCCTGGGGTCCTACTGGTGGTCACTTCCTGTGAGGCTCAGTGGGCTTGGTTGCCCTGCGTCTCTGAGATCTTGTCCTTTCTCTTCCTTGCTCCCTGGCCCAGCTTCCCTAGCATTCTTTCCTTTCTTTTCTGACCACCAGCTGTCTGTCTCCCTTCCCAGGAAGAACATTTGTTTATTTTTTGAGACAGGAACTTGCTTAGCAGTTTAGTATGACCTGGAAGTCACTACTAGCCAGGCTGGCACTTGTGGCAATCCTCCTATCTCAGCCTCACAGATACTGGGATCACCAGTGTACACCACCGCGCCTGGCTTGGGATACTCTTTTTTTTTTTTTTTTTTTGGGGGGGGGGGAATACTCTTCTTACCTGACCCTCCTGCCTGGCTGAAAGTTACTTGTAGTTCAGACCTTAAAAAATAATATGGTTTGGGGCAAAGAGCTGCAGTCCAGTCCAAATATATATATCTGTTGTTGTTGTTGTTTGTTTGTTTTTTATATTTTAGGGAAGGGTCTACAGGGTATTCAGGGTCTCACTATTAGATCGGACACGTAGTGATCTGCCCGTTTACAGCCTCCCAAGAGCTGGGATTACAGGTGTGTACCACCACACCGACTCAGCACACCCTGGGGGCGGGGCCAGCATGGCAGGCTGGGGATCTAACCCCAGGCCCCTGTACCTGCTTGCAGGTGCTTTAATCCGCTGAGCTAAATCCTGAGGGTTTTTTTTTTTTTTTTTTTTTTTCTGTCGGAACCAGGGATTGAACTCAGACCCTTGCTCTTGTCAGGGAAGCGCTTATTCCCCTATGCCATCCCCTGCTCCTCCTACACCCCCCACCCCTTCTGCTTCAATTATTAAATCAACAACAGCGGGAAGTGAACGTTAAATCACATTACTGAGGAAGGTCATGAGGCTATTAGGAAGAATAAGGTGATCCTACTAACATGAATACTATCTGGCACATATTAAGTGAGAGAGGAACTTCTAAAATTTCCACAAAATTTACTTAGCTATATTTTTCTAAATGAATCTTAATGTGTATTACTGATTTTTTCACTTAGCTTTGGCTACCCAAGGTGTTGCCCCAAACAGCACCGGAAAGAACGCTGGAGAGTTCCTGTGGCCTGAGCTGTGTGGCTGGAGACGACTGAGTGGGGGTCTAGGGCCGCTCACCCCTTAGCGTGCGGCCTAAGCAGAGAAGCCTCCGTGCACGTGTGCTTCCAGCAGCGCAGGTGAAAACACATTTCCCATCATGCAACTGGCCACAGCTGGTCACAGAGAAGGGCAGAGGGAGAGGGGCAGGAGTGGAGGCCATTTTCTCTACCCTCTACCACACAGAACTCTATGGCACTCGTAGTGCAACAGTGGAAGTTTCTGATTCTTCATTCTCATTTGTAAGACTTTGGGCATTTATTTATTTATTTATTTATTTATTTATTTATTTATTTATTTTGAACTGAGTTCCTAGGAACTGCAAATCTTTCGTTTAATGCACATGAGACTCTTCTGAATCTAGGCAAAAGAAAGCTAGTGCTACTGTTGCCCAAAATAAAAAAAACTGTGTCAGTAGGATATCGCTCTGGAAGTGAGAAGCATGGCAGATATAACTTATTTGCCTTTATTTTTTGTCTCTCAAGCAGAGAATTAATTCCAAACTCAAATTAAGAATTAAGGTGAAAATACTTCAAGCTGTATCTTCTCTCCAGCGCTCTCCCCCTGAGAGACATCAGTGCTAGAAGTGTCTTGACTGGCCTTCTGAAGATGTTTTGTGGATTTGCTGGCAACATTTTATGTGTATTTCCTTTCAAATATGATTTAGAACACTTACAAATCTAGTTTCTAGTTAGATTTTCAGGGAATCAGAAAGAAAACAAAATGCCATGTGACCTATCTTCTGAAAAAATACAACAAATAAATTTTTGAGCGAACTACAGATGAATGTGATATAAGGGTTGTGATATTATTTTTCTGTAATACTAAGCATACCCAACCGAAATGAATAGAAACTTCATGGAAGAAAAGTTACAGATAGTCAATAAATACATAAAAAATGCTCAACATCTCTGGTCATCAAAGGAATACAAATTATAAGAACACTGAGATTCTATCTTGCTCTAAAAAGAATGAATATCACCAACAAAATCAAACAGTAACAAATGCCAGCAGTTAGGTATGGTGACACATGAAATGTAATCCCAGCACCAAGGCAGGAGGCTTGCCATGAGTTCAAGGTTAGCATGGACTACAGAGTGAATTCAAAACCACCCTGAACTACAGAGCAAGATCCTGTCTCAAAAAACCAAAAAGAACAAACAAAATGCTAGTGAGTATGTGTCTGAGGTGGGGGTTGTAATTCTTCCATGCTGTTGGCAGGAATATAAATTAGTACAACCATTATAGAAATCTGTATAAACAATCGTCCAAAAACTAAAACTAGAAATTTCATTTGAGCCAGGTATTCTTCTTCTAGATATGTTCCTAAAAGAGATAGAGACGTATTACAGAGATACGTGTGTGCCCATGTTTATAGCAACACAATTTGTAATAGCTAAACCTTGGAAGCAGTCAATAGCGTAATACCTTGGTTCATGAATGCTTCATTTCATGACCAATTCCATTCACAAATAAAGAGTTTTGGGCCGAGGAGATGGCTCAGTAGAATAAGCACTTCCCTGGCAAGCGCAAGGGTCTGAGTTCAGTCCCTGGTTCCACCAAAAGATAAAAAATAATAAAAATAAATAAATAAATAAATAAACAAAATAAAACCTTTAAGATGCAGCAAAACTTCCACTAAAAAGAAATTTTATAAAAAAAACAAATAAAGAGTTTGGAAAATTTTGCTTGTTTGTGAATTCTGCATCAGTTGACATTGAACCTTACAGAGAAATTTGATTCAATTCACAATCGATAAGTTTCACAACTAGAATCATGGAACAAATTAAGTTTGTGAACCAAGGTACCACTGTATACCCATCCACAGAAGAGTGGTTAAATAAAGTTTGATATTTATACACAATGGTATACTCTGCCATAAAGAAAGATGAATCTGACTCCTTTATAGGAAAATGGATGTACTTGAGAACATAATGGTAAGTGAAATAAATCAGACACATAAGATTAACTATCAGGCCAGGGAGATAGCTCAGTAGAAGGACCAGGGAGATAGCTCGGTAGAATAAGCGTCTGCCTGGCAAGCGCAGGGTCCTGAGTTCAATCTCTGGTACTGAAAAAAAAATCACATAAACATTACTTCTCTTATATGAGAAACCCAATGTATAAATAATTAAGATAAAAACCAACAGGGAGATAAAACTCTTGCAAATGAAAAGGGTTGAAGGAGAGGGTAGAGAGTACTGTACTGAGTGCAGCATGTTTGTGCTTATTTTAGAAACTAAGTACACATACTTAATGTGTCTTAATTCTTTTTTTTTTTTTTTTTTTTTTTTATCCTGCCTCAGGTTTATTTGTACAAAGAGCACAGGAGGACACCAGCCCCCCCACAGATGGCACCCCAGTCCTTCTGTTTTTACATCAGCAGTAAGAGGCTTTCACTGTGGAGTCTTCACAGGGGCCTGAGCACCTTTGGGAGCCTGGGCTGGAGCAGAAGCTGGAGCCTGGGCCTTGGCTGGAGCAGAAGCTGGAGCCTCAGCCTTGGCTGGAGCCTGGGCCTTTGGCCGGCAGGCCCTGCGACCCTTGGCAATGCGGGCACGGATACGCTTCCCAAGCTTGGGGTGGGCAATATAGGCAAGTCGAGCAAGCCTGCGGTTTACTCCCTTTGGAATGATCTTGGGCTTGACCTCCTTGGGCTTGACGAGGGCCTTGATAGCCTCAGCGCGTGCACTCATGGCCTTGGCATTGTTTGCTTGCATCTTCTTGAAGCCCTTCTTGTTGTGCTTCTTGGCAAAACGCATGTTTCTAAGGAACTTGGGATCCACCCCCTTCAGAGATTCGTATCTTTGTGACCGAGGTTTCTTGATGCCATTTCTGTGCAATTTTCGGGACTGGTTGTGCGTGGTGTGGTTCTTGGACTTGGCCATAACTGCACTGTAAACCGCGGCGACCAAGCGCCTGGAACCGGATGTCTTAATTCTTTTTAACACATTTTTATTTTTTTTTTGGCGGAACCAGGGCTTGAACTCAGGCCCGTGAGCTTGCTAGGCAAGCACTTGTTCTACTGAGCCATCTCCCCTGCCCTCTTTTTTAATATTTGTTATTTGTGTTAGTATGTATTTTCAGCCCATAATGACTACATATTCTCGGGGTTTTTTTTAGTTTTTTTTTGAGATGGGGTCTCATGGTGTAGCACAGGCTTGTCTTGAACTCACTATGTATCCCAGGCAGATCTCAAACTTGCAGCAATCCTCTTGTCTCAGCTTCCCGAATGCTGGGATTACAGGTGTGCACCACCATGCCTGGCTCATAATGACTGCATGACTCATGAGGAGTTGGTACATGTCCATAACACATCTTAATTCTTTGTATTCTTCGATTCTCCCCATGTACTTTATATATTTTAAATGAAGCATTCTGAAGATCCATCAAATACTTTCCTGTTCACCAAATACACCTTCCAAAATTCTAAATATAATTACTAAATGTTCCATAGAGTTATTTTATTCCTAATTTTGAAAACAAACTTGCCTTTCAAGAAGATAAGGCAGCCAGGTATGGTTATACCGGCCTGTAAGAGGATCACCTTGTGTTCCAAGCCAGCCTTGGCTTCCCAGGCAGCTCAAGGTCAATTCTGTCTCAAACCACAAAAAACACAGCAACCTCAAATATAAAAAGGGGCTGAGTTTCTGACTCCCTTTCCTCCCCCGCTCTCCCTTCCCCCCTCTCTTTGCAATGTTGAAACTGAAATCAAGGGAAGAGCCCTAAGCAGACTGAAGGAGCCCTCTATCCCTGAGATCTCTCCAGCCTTGTTTTTATTTTTTCCAAGGGGAGAAGGTGTCATAATAGCGCTCAGTGAAGTGTGGACATTCCTAGAGTTCCTGCAGAATTGTTAAATTTCAGAAAAACAAAGCTCTTTTGGTATGTCTTTTTCAACCACAACTATTCGTTTTTGTTATTTTTATTGATTTATTTTTAGAGACAGTGTCTTGCTGTGCATTACAGGCTGGTCTTGAACTCACCGTGGAGCCCAGGCAGCCCTTGAACTTGTGGCAACCCTCTTGCATCAGCCTCTGGAGTGTGGGAATTAGACACGAGCCCCCCACGCCCGGTTCTCAACTGGCTTTGGTTGCACGGGTCTGGAGAAGAGGATGTCACTATTCAAGTTGGTCAGACCGAAGGTCACACTGGCTTCAATCCTGCTAGGGCTCCGAGGGAGTGGGGCGCTCCTCCGTCTCCATTTGGCCGACCGCAGCACAGCTTCTCCGAGAGTCTCTAAGACACAGCGGCGCGGTCCTCCCGAGTGGGATCCGATTCTGGGATTCTCAGGAGAACGTGCGGAAAAGCGAAACTGTGCCCTCCGGGAACGGACGCAGCGCCTTTTCTCATCTCTTCCGTAGTAATTTCTTCTGCGATGCCCTGTCCTGTAAAGAAGTCCGAGTTTCTTCCCCTGGCTCGTTTTCCGCCGGAGCCGCCCTTCTTCCTCCCGCCAGCGTCCCAGGAGGAGGCCCGCGCCCGCTCCCGGTCGCAGCTCTGCACGCTGCCGCGCTCCCCAGCGCAGACCTTCGCTCCGGTCCAGGCGCTTGCTCGCCTCTGCTTCTCTTCTGGTGCTGGGGACAGAACCAGGACTTTGGCCTGGGCTCCGTTACTAAGTAGCACCCACGGGCCTGGGGCCCACCTCAAACTCCACCTCCAGACTCTGTTCGCCTTGCCTGGCTCTCTCCAGTCCCCTTTCCCTGCCCCTTCCCCGCACCAACGACGGGGAGCACCTTGTGGAAGAGCTGAAAGCCGCTGCTCTTCTTCTTCTTCTTTTTGTTGTTGTTGTTGGTTTGCTGTTTTGCGACAGGGGCTTCCTGCGTAGCCCACGCTGACCTTGAACTCCGCAATGCTCCTGCCTCAGCCTCCTGAGCGCCGAGATTACAGGCATGCCCCACGTACCCGGCTCTGTCCTGGGAATTCTCGCTGTAGGTGTGTCCAGGTGGCTACGCCTATCTACAAGTCCACCTCCTGGGGCCCAATCGACTGTGAACCAAAGATGCTTCCAGGAAAATGCTTCGTCGGTACCGGACGTGGACGGGTCTTTTCAGAACGAGTAGTTTAGCAACTATATAGGCAGCGTTTACAGTTTCTGCAGAGCAGAAAGTATGGAGAAGGGTTTCTGTGGGATATGTGCATTTATGTTATTCTATACAAAGAGGCAGGCGCTTCTGCTTTCGTTGGTCTCTCTCTGTGTCTGTGTCTGTGTCTGTGTCTGTGTCTGTCTCTCTCTCTCTCTCTCTCTCTCTCTCTCTCTCTCTCTCTCTCTGAATTCTGTCCCCCCCCCCAAAGGCGATGTTTATTAGGCTTGAGGCTCAGCTCCACCTGCCTGCTGCTAGTCTTGGAGAGCAGAGGGGGAGTCGGAACCCCCCCCCCATCCCCGCCAAGGAAGCTGTGGCCTGCCCCCTCTCTCTGAATTCTGGAATGAATCCCTCCCCAAATACTGCAAATCGCAGTGCCTTTGTTGAAGCGTCGTTTGTCTTTTCACCAAGAACATTCCCTCAAGGCAGTGATTGTACTGTCAATATGCCTTGGTGTCCAACCAAGATAATAGCTGTAATGCATATTCCTTAGAGCAGGAACTTCCTCCTACAAAGGAAGTTTGTGGGCCCAATTACCCTTTCCCTGCTAATTCTGATAATGAGTCTAAGGAATTAGGGCTTTCTTATCCAAACGCCTCGTGGATCTATGGTTTCCTCAGCGACTTCTGCCTGAGCTGCTATTTTCTCCAAGCAGTCGTTTCGCAGCATGGAACTATGTTTCTGGAGCGCCCCCTATCGGGAGATTGGCTTTTGGGTCACCTACTATGCACTGGAACACTTACTTAGGGATCACAGAATTCCCTTGTTGCAATTTCTAACGCAATCAAAGACCGGGATGCTTAAAACAACGGTGCAACTCTACTGTTAATTAGTCATTTCTTTTCTCTTCCTTATCTCATTATGCCTGATAATGACTTTTTAAATAAAAATATTGCTCAAATAGCATTTTTGAAACACATTGATTATTATCCTTATTTAACTTTGGCGGCTTCAAAAGTTGACTTAAGTAAAGCCCCTCGGTCGCACTCTCCCAGGACTGTGTCGTCAGCTCATCTATGCGTCTAGGAATGCTACACAGTTACCAGCGTTGTGAGTGAGTTCCTCGGGAGATCGGCTAGGCTGCCGTGCCTTCGCCCTCTGCTGGGCATTGAACCAGGCCTCTGAATGCCCAGCTACTGCTCCTCCCCTGAGCTACAGCCCCAGCCCTTTCTGTTTAGTTTGTTTCAAATTTCGGGACAGTGTCTTTTATTTATTTATTTTTTCAAGTAGAGAAATTTTAGGTTCTTTATCTTCTCTCATATTTTCAATTTGGGATTCTGTTTATACACACACACACACACACACACACACACACACACACACACGCCATTAAAAGCAGCTTGCTTGGGAGAAGCCCCTGGAGCCTCTGGAATCTAATAAAAACATATCTGAGCTGAGCTTTGCCAAGCAACAAACTGGGCTTGTGTTGTTTTAATTCCTTAACAAGGAATTTCAAAACACAGCCTCAGTAGAAACGGTTTTGCCCCAGCAAGGCATAGGCGGCTTGGGCAGCCTGCCCCAAGTAGGTGCCCAGCAGGCTGGCATTGCCCTCATGGGACAGGGGGCTGTTGTTCAGGGCTCAGCTTGCAGTATGAGCCAGAGATGCTCAGGAATTGCAAGGGGTTTTAAATATTGTCAGTGTCCAGTATTGGGAAGTAGAGGGTCTGGTTTGAATGAGACAGGTTCAATTTGCTGTATAAAATATATGGTGCATGTAGCCAGGCATGGTGGTGCATGCCTGTAACACCAGCATTTGGGAGGTTGAGGCAAGAGGGTCACTGTGAGTTTGAGGCCATCCTGGGCTATAACATGAGTTTGAGGCCTACCTGAACTGGATGACGAGCCCTGTCTCAAAAAAGATGCAAAAAGGAGTTGGGGATATAGCTCAATGGTATAGCACTTGCCTGCCTTATAAGGTCATGAGATTGATCCTCAGCACCACAAAAAGAAAAAAGAAAAAAATTCAATGGCAAGAACTGGATTATGCCTGAAAATAAAATGTACATGGTTAACAACAATAATCCCTTCAGTGCCCCCTCACTGAACTCATTTGATACAGCAGCCAGTGGAATAGAAGTTATTGTCACCTCCACCTTACTGATAAGGATGGCAAAACTCAGATCAGCTAGGTCACCTGCTCTGGGACACCAGCTAGAAACGGCAGACCCTCCATTCAGAGCCCAAGCCCTGGCATCCAGAGGTATTTTCCTTGCACACTAAACTAACACAGTGAGAATATACAACCACATCCAGCAAATTACTAAAGATAAACTGCTTCTGTAGTTTAATATATATTGAACAAAGGTACTACTGAAGCAATCAGCACTATCCCCTCTTTTGAGCAGAGACTTTTGGGGGAACTGATTTAACCAATTCTCTTTTGTTAGTGGCCCTGCCTGTGAAAGATCTGCCAACAAGCACTATTGGATCTATTAACTGCTTGTTTTGCATGTAAGTTTCTAGTACTCACACTTAGCTAGAGATGAGGTTGAATAATTACATGACTCCTACCTCTTCCAAGCATCAAACTAGCACAAGGCTTCTTATGTCTCACTTCAGTGCTCTAATGCAGGACATGTAGAGGGTTTTTTCTTTTTTTTTTTTCTTTTTTTTTTTTTGGTATAGGGCATTGAACGTAGGACCTTACACTTGCCAGACAGGTGTTTATGCCACTGAGCTATATTGCTGGCCCACAGGGATTTTTGGTGTTGTTTTGTTTTTTGCCTTTTGAGACAGGGTCTTGCTGTATAGTTCAGGCAGCCCCTGAACTAAATGTATAGCCCAGGCTGGCCTTGAACTCTGGGCAATCCTCCTATCTCAGCTGTCCGAGTGCTGGGATTACAAGCATGTGCCATCACAACTGGCTGTTATTGCTACTTCTTGATTTTTCATATCAGAAACTTTTTAATTTTCTACCATGAAAGACAGCATTCAGTTCCCAAACCCCATTTCCACATTGTGGCACTTTGAAATCACTGTATAGTAGTTAGATCAGCATTTAATATTTACATTACTAGATTATGAAGATGCCATTCACAGCAAAATCACATGGAAAATTAAAATTACTTTTCATTTCTCATATGATTTTCTGCTTGTGTGAAGCTAATTTTTCTTGCTAAGTGGTGTGTGTAGGCTCACAGGGACTCACTTTTTTTTTAAATTTATTTATTTTATTTATTTATTTGTGTGTGTGTGTGTGTGTGTGTGTGTGTGTGTGTGTGTGGCCAGCTCAGCCCACCAGGAGGTGGGGCTGGCTGGCATGTGGTGCTGGGGGATTGAACCGTGGTCCCTGTGTTTTGCTAAGCTTGTTCCAAGTAGGTGCTTTAGACCACTGAGCCATCTCACCAGCCCCAGGGACTCACTTTGGTCACAGGGAAGTCACCGAGGCTCAGGCCGTGTTCAAGTGCTACCTCTTCCTCCTCCCCCTTTTTCTTCTTTCAGTGCTTGGAATTGAACTTACGACCTTCACCCTGAGCTACATCTCCAGCACCACTTTTATTTCTTATTGAGACAGGCTCTCACTAAGGTGTTAAGTTGCCCAGGTTGGACTAAAACTTGTGGTCTTCCTGCCTCAGCCTCCCAGGTGTGCAGCACCAGTATGTCTTCCTAGCAGCCATGTGACTAGGGCTAAGTGGTTAATCTTTTCTGTCCTTCTTTTATCTCTGAAGCAGGTAAGTAAATCTATTTACTGCATAGGATTCAGGTGTGAAGTGCATGGAAGGTGCTGTTCTCATTGTAAGCACAACCCAAATGCCATATATTATTAGGCCTCTGCCTGCTTACCCAAGTCTTCTCCAAGGTGTTCAGGGACCCAGAGCCTGTGGGTTTGGTCTGTGTGGAGCTAAGTCTCCAGAGTGCCCCCACCCTGGAGTGCTTGACCTCTCCTCTTAGCAGCAGCTCTTAAGCAAGGTCCCCTTTCACCCTCCTCTTCCCTTGCTCCTGGTTTTTGTTTTGTTTGTGTGGAGCTGGGAATAAAATGCTTCTACATGCTCAACATGTGCTCTTCCACCAAGCTGCAACTCAGACGATCATATTTTCTCAGAACTATTTATCTGTTTGTTTTTTTGCTTTTTTTGTTGTTGTCTTTTTGTGACAGGGCCTTCTTATGCAGTTAGGCTGGGCTTGCGATAACTGTGTAGACCAGGCTGGTCTTGAACTTGCAATGATCCTCCTGCCTCAGTCCCCTGAATGCTGGGATTGTGCATCACCACACTGGTTCTATATTTGTTACAATGAATGGGTTTCATTTCAGCAGATTTGCTTATGCACAAAATATACTTTGGTCTTTTTCACCCCCTTCCTTTTTGAGGTGGAGTCTTCCTATGTAGTCCAGGTTGACCTTGAACTTGCAATCCTTCTGGCTCAGCCTTCTGAGTGCTAGTGTTACCATGCTTGACCCACAGGACTGATTGTTTTAGTCCTTATGCATAGTAGACAAGTACTATCTGACTGAGCTAGCCCCCACCCCAGCTTCTGCATTAGCTCTCATGTTGCTGTAGTGTCTCGAGTCATGGGTGATTTTTATTTTATTCTTGTCATTTGGTTCTAGAGATTGAACTCAATGCTAGCCCTGAGCTATTCCCAAGCCTCTTGATTTTTACATTTTAAGACTTAGTCTAGCTAAATTGGTAAATTGACTACACTGGGCTTGAATTTGATATCCCTGTCTCATCCTCCCAGAATGGTGGGATTACTGGCAGGCAATTTTAAAGTACAGGCTATGATTCAGTGTGCCTGGGAAGGGCCTGTGAATCTGCTTTTCTGATAAGGCCCGGGATAATGCCAAGGACTTTGGTCTATAAAATACACTTCACATTGTGTAGCTGAAGTGCTAAGGTATGTAGAATCTGGCCTTAGTGGGGATACTAGAGTCAGGGGTGAATTTGGACAGAACAGTTGAGGGTCTCAGGCTAGCCACATCGCTCTCTGTTTTTTATTTATTTATTTTTATTTTTTATTATTTTTTTTTCGCTCTCTGTTTTTTAGTGTCCTCATAGTCCATTCTTCTCCAGGCTACCACGTTTTTTGCATCCCCTGTCAGACAGTTGTAATAGATGTGCAGGGTCTCACAGTTTGCCCCTGATTTCTAAGCACTGTCCTCCTGAGGGCTTTGCTCATAGAGAATTAATTATATTGGTGTGGTGCTTTAACATATGTTAGTATCTATGAATTCCCTCAGATGTTATAAGCAGACACCCTGTTGGGAGTAACCACAGGCCCTGGGTGAGGACCACAGGGTGCGCGATAGGTTTGGAGGTCGAGAAGGGACTCACGCCTGGTGCAGATCTCAGGTCAAATATGCAGAGACTGTGGACGTCTCTCATAGTGCAGGACTGTGTGCCTGATATGCAAAAGAGAAAGAATGACAGAGAAGGGCCCTGTTAACCTCAGAATGGACTCAGGAAAAGATTAATCATCAATGATAAATGCCCATGGTCCCCAAAGAGCGGAACGTGTTGTGCTATTTTGAGCAAAGCTGATCCATCAGTGCTGACCCATAACAGCTCCCCATCTGTTAAGCTGACTGCAAAGCTGCACGCATGCTTGGCTGTATGACGCACTGGCTGCAGATTAGCAGGGTGGCTGTCATTCCTGCTCTCACCACACCACCTTCCCTGCACCATCCTGCCCACCCGCAGACACGACTTTCTTGAGGCCAAAGCAAAGGCGAAATAGAGTGAGTGATCTTTCCTCTCCAGGCCGGCTGCCCACTGTAACCAAGAAGATAACAGACTTCCCAGCTTGAAGTTTTGAACAAGATCTACTGTCTTGAGGACCTGCCCCTTAACTCAGTTCTTTAAGTGGCTGCTTCAACAAAGCAGTCAGGCTCAGGTTGCTGTGGTTGGATCCCTACAACTCCAGCCAGCCAAACCTGCCCTGAAGGCATTCGGATAAAAAAAAAAATCTTTGGGGCCAGCAAGATGGCTCAGTGGAATAAGTGCTTCCCTGGCAAGCATAAGAGTCTGAGTTCAATCCCTGGTTCCACCAAAAAAAAAAAAAAAAAAAAAAAAAATCTACTGTCTTCCTAGTAAATGCTATTTGGCTTTTTTTTTTTTAACAGGACTATACAAAATATATTAGATGAACCCTTACTTAAAGGTTATTGAGGGGCTGGGGAGATAGCTCAGTAGAATAAGCACTTGCCTGACAAGCACAAGGGCCTGAGTTCAATCCCTGGTTCGCCAAAGGTGGGGGGGGGGAGTCATTGAAGATTTCTATGAAACAGTACCAATCTTATGTTGGGTTGTACACATATTTTTTTTCCATAAATATGTGTGTGTGTGTGTGTGTGTGTGTGTAAAACACAGGGAAGAAGTAATATAAAGTAAACAGAAAATGGAAATACACTTTTTAAAATTTCTACTAGGAGAAGATATCATACAATGTCTTTTAAATAAATTGTAAGTCAAAAGATACAGTATAAATCTTAGAACAAAAATTAAGATTAAGAAATATTCAGAATTTTAAATGCTAAGCAATTAAAAATTAAATGTTTCAAAACAACTGAACTAAGAAAAAGTTTTCATGATAGCAAAAAGTACTAAGAGTAAAACATAAGATAAATACTGGAATGGCAAATAAATGACCAGCACTTCTAACAGTTTGAGGATAAGATATCACACAAAGTTCTAGTGTGTTGTGGACATGCATAATACCATGGCAGTTACTGGTGGGCACGTGTCACTTGTCGGACTGAGCTGCAGCTCTTTCTTTGAAATCCAGCCTGTAGATTCAGATGGAATCATGACACATAGGGTGGAAGAGAAGTCCATTTGTAGAGTGTGCTGATGGAAATATCTTGCTGCTGAACACAAAAGAATAACTGAAAAACTACTATTGTATACCTCTTATTCTCCTGTGTTTAATTGTTTGCCCTATTTGGTGGGTTCTTTCCATTCTCATTCATGGGGCTATGATCAATTTGCTCCCTTTCTAGAACATCATTTAGTAGTCTGTGTAGGCTTGGCTTTCTCATCATGAAATTCTTTAGTTGTTCTTTGTCATGGAAGTATTTCACTTCTCCATTATACTTGTAAGAGAGTTTTGCAGGGTATATCAGCTGGATTGAAATTTGTTTTCTTGCAAGACTTGAAGTACTTTGCTCCACGCTTTTCTTGACTTGACGGTTTGTGAAAAGAAATCTGCCATTATTCTGATGGGTTTTCCTTTAAATGTGATCTGTTTCTTTGCTTTAGTGGCTTTTTGTATACTGTTCCTATGCTGAATTTCTAGGATCTTGATTATCATATGTCTGGGTGTGGCTTTTATTGGGTTGATGTTATTTGGAGTTCTATATGCTTCAGCTAATGAATGTCAGATTGTTGCCCCATATTTGGGAAGTTTTCTGCTATTACTTCTGCCCATATTCTTTTTATATCATTTGTATTGACTCCTTCCTTCTCATTGATGCCTATTAGTCACACATTGTTCATCTTGGCATCATCTTGCAGGTATTGAATTATTTTTTCCTGCATCCTAGTTGTTTTTTTTTTTTAAAGATTTTTTTTTAATTACTTATTTTATTTATTTATTTATTTTATTTTGTGTGTGTGGCCAGCTCAGCCCACCAGGGGGCAGGGCTGGCTGGCATGTGGTGCTGGAGGATTGAACCGCGGTCCCTGTGCTTTGCTAAGCTTGTTCTAAGTAGGTGCTTTAGACCACTGAGCCATCTCACCAGCCCCCATCCTAGTTGTTTTAAAGAGATCTTTTCTTACTTTTTCATTAGCTGCAATGGTGTCTTTCAGTTCAGAAAGTCTATTTTCACTTTCACTCAAGTGGTTTTGCCAGCTTGTGATTGAGATTTTAATTTCCTGTATATCACTTGAATCTGTTTCATACATTGTATTTCTTTCCTATATTGCTTATTCAAGGGTTCCATCATTTTTATATTCTGCTCTATTTTTTATCAGTGTATTCTTTAGAAGCACTTAGTACTTCTTTGATTATAGTTATTACTATATTTTTTAGTTCAGAAATTATTTCTGATCTGATTTCTTCTATACCTTTGTGCAGTTGTTTCTTTACTTCCAACACTATTATTTCAGAGATTCAGAGGTGGGATTTCCAGTTTCCTCTATGCTAGTGTCTTCTGCATTTGTCCTGGGTGGACTCAGGGCCTGAGACTGCATTTTCTTCCTTCTCTTTGTCATTTTGTATACCACTGTCTTCTAACCTTCGGTGTAGAGCTTAGATAGAGTTATTACCTTAGCACCAGGTCCAGATCCATGAAGTTCAGATTCCTCCAGGTGGTTGTTGCTTGGATCTGGCTGGGGTCTGCCTCCTGTGCTCCACTTCTTCCTGCTGCAGCTGTTGGAGTTGAACCCTTTGTGTCACTCTGGCAAGATGTTGTGCTCCTGAATCAACTGGGTAGGTCTTGCCTCTAGCCTCTGCAGGGAATTCTGCTGGAGGGTTCCAAGCCAGGCCTGCACTCTGGGTCTGTTCAAGATCCTGTGGCCCTGGGTACTCTCACTCACACATCAGGCCTGTGCTCTTGGTCTATTCAGGATCCCAGGGCCCAGGTGGTTTCCCTCACACTCCGGGCCTATACTCTGTGTCTACTCAGGATCCCCGGGCTCAGGCAGTCTCCCTCATACACCAGGCCTGGCTCTGGGTCTATTCAGGCTCTGGTGGCCCCGGGTGGTCTCACTTACAAGCTGGGACTGCACTCTGGGTCACTTCAGGATCTGTGGGCCCTGGGTCGTCTCACTCTGCTGTTTGGCTCTTGAGGAACACAAAGATGTGTGAGGACGCAGCCTCGTCCTCAGTAAGCCTTCCTTCTGCTTGCATGGAGATGCAAAATCCTTTAAAGATTCCTGTGAATTATTAACCAAGCCTATTCATCTTGCATTTTCAGGACCTAAGAAAGGAGACTGGCAGACAGTAACTGTTAGAGTTTATGTCCAGTTGTCCCCCCAAAGCCTCATGCAGTCTTGGGGCAGCTTCTGGAGTTTGTGATTGATTACTGTGTGTGTGGATGCTACACCTGCGCTGTGGCAGATAATTTGCATTACAATGTAAGGAGGATTGGGAGGCCAGCTAGCTGCCTGAGCTGCTGCCACTCCCTTTGCTCTCTGCTCTTTGCTGCTGCCTGTGAAAGGTGCTGCTCTGCCTTGGAGCCAGCTGAGTACGGACTGAAACCTCCAGCAACTGTGAGCTAAATAAACCTTTCCTTCCTGCATTTTGAGTGTTGAGTATTTGTTCCAGCAACAAGAGGAGAGTAACTGAGACAGTTACCAAAATGTATGGACTCTTACTAAACAATGAAATTAAGCACCTGTTTAGGCAATGATGAAGAGCTTTTACAGGAAATGGTGTTAACTAATTTCAAATGAGCCACACAGATTAAGATACTTGGACAGCATCTATGGCTGCGCACATTCAGAATCCCAGCTAGCTGGGAGGCTGAGGCAGACTGATCACAGGTTCAAGGCCTGTCTTGGCCATGGAAGGAGACCTCATTTCAAAATAAAATAAAAGGGGCCGGGAAGATGGCTCAGTAGAATAAGTGCTTGCCTGGCAAGTGCAAGGGTCTGAGTTCAATCCCTGGTTCCACAAAAAAATAAATAAATAAATAAAAATGATTAGGAACATGAGTCAGCCTTCCCTGGTGTGTTGGTTACTTTTTGCTTGCTGCTGAGACAAAATACCTGAGGCCCAGGATTCAGAAAGGAAAGGTCTACTTAGCTCACAGTTTATGGCGACTTTTGCCCATACTCAGCTGGCTGCCAGGCAGAGGGCAACAGTTCATGGTGTTGAGAGACAGCAAAGCAGCAAAAACAAAAAGGGAGGAACAGCGGCCGGGAGAAGCAGGGAACCAGCTTCTTTCCCTCTGTTATATGGCATTCAGGCTGTGTGCCGCCGGGAGGGAAGGAGCGGCACGCATGCCCAGAATCCTGACTTTAAATCACTAACTAATCACAAACTCTAGGAGCCTGCTGAATGGCTGCATGAGGCTTTGCGGGGACATCTAGACATAAACCATAACACCTGGGTTCAATTCCTAGTGAGAAAGAAAGAAAGAAAGAAGAAAGAAAGAAAGAAAGAAAGAAAGAAAGAAAGAAAGAAAGAAGAGAGAGAGAGAGAGAGAGAGAGA